>NC_137876.1:3689678-3702178 GCF_963924005.1 Protomyctophum bolini | reverse complement strand
GCCAGAGTGCATCTACGTACATAGGAGGAGGTTCATGGCCCCCTTTCACCTCCTACAGTAGCTGCGCCCTCCCTGTGTTGGCTCTCTCTCACCACAGCGTCCCTCCCTGTGTTGGCTCTCTCTCACCACAGCGTCTCTCCCTGTGTTGGCTCTCTCTCACCACAGCGTCCCTCCCTGTGTTGGCTCTCTCTCACCACAGCGTCTCTCCCTGTGTTGGCTCTCTCTCACCACAGCGTCCCTCCCTGTGTTGGCTCTCTCTGACCACAGCGTCCCTCCCTGTGTTGGCTCTCTCACACCACAGCGTCTCTCCCTGTGTTGGCTCTCTCTCACCACAGCGTCCCTCCCTGTGTTGTCTCTCTCTCACCACAGCGTCCCTCCCTGTGTTGGCTCTCTCTCACCACAGAGTCCCTCCCTGTGTTGTCTCTCTCTCACCACAGCGTCCCTCCCTGTGTTGGCTCTCTCTGACCACAGCGTCCCTCCCTGTGTTGGCTCTCTCTCACCACAGCATCCCTCCCTGTGTTGGCTCTCTCTCACCACAGCGTCCCTCCCTGTGTTGGCTCTCTCTCCCCACAGCGTCTCTCCCTGTGTTGGCTCTCTCTCACCACAGCGTCCCTCCCTGTGTTGTCTCTCTCTCACCACAGCGTCCCTCCCTGTGTTGGCTCTCTCTCACCACAGAGTCCCTCCCTGTGTTGTCTCTCTCTCACCACAGCGTCCCTCCCTGTGTTGGCTCTCTCTGACCACAGCGTCCCTCCCTGTGTTGGCTCTCTCTCACCACAGCGTCCCTCCCTGTGTTGGCTCTCTCTCACCACAGCGTCCCTCCCTGTGTTGTCTCTCTCTCACCACAGCGTCCCTCCCTGTGTTGGCTCTCTCTCACCACAGCGTCCCTCCCTGTGTTGGCTCTCTCTCACCACAGCGTCCCTCCCTGTGTTGGCTCTCTCTCACCACAGCGTCCCTCCCTGTGTTGGCTCTCTCTCACCACAGCGTCCCTCCCTGTGTTGGCTCTCTCTGACCACAGCGTCCCTCCCTGTGTTGGCTCTCTCTCACCACAGCGTCCCTCCCTGTGTTGGCTCTCTCTCACCACAGCGTCCCTCCCTGTGTTGGCTCTCTCTCACCACAGCGTCCCTCCCTGTGTTGTCTATCTCTCACCACAGCGTCCCTCCCTGTGTTGGCTCTCTCTGACCACAGCGTCCCTCCCTGTGTTGGCTCTCTCTCACCACAGCGTCCCTCCCTGTGTTGGCTCTCTCTCACCACAGCGTCCCTCCCTGTGTTGTCTCTCTCTCACCACAGCGTCCCTCCCTGTGTTGGCTCTCTCTCACCACAGCGTCCCTCCCTGTGTTGGCTCTCTCTCACCACAGCGTCCCTCCCTGTGTTGGCTCTCTCTCACCACAGCGTCCCTCCCTGTGTTGTCTCTCTCTCACCACAGCGTCCCTCCCTGTGTTGGCTCTCACCACAGCGTCCCTCCCTGTGTTGGCTCTCTCTCACCACAGCGTCCCTCCCTGTGTTGGCTCTCTCTCACCACAGCGTCCCTCCCTGTGTTGGCTCTCTCTCACCACAGCGTCCCTCCCTGTGTTGGCTCTCTCTCACCACAGCGTCCCTCCCTGCGTTGGCTCTCTCTCACCACAGCGTCCCTCCCTGTGTTGGCTCTCTCTCACCACAGCGTCCCTCCCTGTGTTGGCTCTCTCTCACCACAGCGTCCCTCCCTGTGTTGTCTCTCTCTCACCACAGCGTCCCTCCCTGTGTTGTCTCTCTCTCACCACAGCGTCCCTCCCTGTGTTGTCTCTCTCTCACCACAGCGTCCCTCCCTGTGTTGGCTCTCTCTCACCACAGCGTCCCTCCCTGTGTTGGCTCTCTCTCACCACAGCGTCCCTCCCTGTGTTGGCTCTCTCTCACCACAGCGTCCCTCCCTGTGTTGGCTCTCTCTCACCACAGCGTCCCTCCCTGTGTTGGCTCTCTCACACCACAGCGTCCCTCCCTGTGTTGTCTCTCTCTCACCACAGCGTCCCTCCCTGTGTTGGCTCTCTCTCACCACAGCGTCCCTCCCTGTGTTGGCTCTCTCTCCCCACAGCGTCCCTCCCTGTGTTGGCTCTCTCTCACCACAGCGTCTCTCCCTGTGGCTCTCTCTCACCACAGCGTCCCTCCCTGTGTTGGCTCTCTCTCACCACAGCGTCCCTCCCTGTGTTGACTCTCTCTCACCACAGCGTCCCTCCTTGTGTTGACTCTCTCTCACCACAGTGTCCCTCCCTGTGTTGGCTCTCTCTCACCACAGCGTCCCTCCCTGTGTTGGCTCTCTCTCACCACAGCGTCCCTCCTTGTGTTGACTCTCTCTCACCACAGTGTCCCTCCCTGTGTTGGCTCTCTCTCACCACAGTGTCCCTCCCTGTGTTGACTCTCTCTCACCACAGCGTCCCTCCTTGTGTTGACTCTCTCTCACCACAGCGTCCCTCCCTGTGTTGGCTCTCTCTCACCACAGCGTCCATTCTCTTGACACGGTGCCCAGTTAGCCATCGTCTCTCTCCCCCTGACCTTGAATAATGGGAGCCTCTCGACTGACGGATCGACAGAAGCATCTCTACTGCCAGCGGGACGCTGGCAGTAGAGATGCTTCTGTTGATCCGTAAATCGGTGTTTTTCTTGGAATTGATTTTTAATGTCCGCTTTGCCTCTGGACCGGCGTGAACCCCAGTCTCTCCTCCTCCTCCTCCTCCTCTGCCTCTGAGTGAGGCCATCACTAATCGCTATACATGGACAGGAGGACGGGATATCACACTCTATAGCACGAGTGCCCGAAAGGCCAGAAAAGTATAGTTTTTTGCACACTCAGTAGGCGTTCCCGCATAACTTCCGGGTATGATGTATGATGATGTCACACACATATACCCTCTATTAAAGAACTGGAGAGACAGGGAAACCCTGGTTACTGAACAGACACTATATACTGTAGGATCAGGTTATGAACTTAAAAATCTATTACACTTTTTCACATTTTAATTAGATTTTTCTTTTTCCTTATTTTTTTCTTTCTATTTGTTTATCTCATCTATCTTGCCTGTCCATGAATACGTTCTCTGATGTTGTTGTTTGTGTTTGTATTTTAAGTTCTCTGTTTTATGTGTTTGTAAAAAATCTAAAATAAAGTACTGATCATAAAAAAAATCTAATACACTTACAGCATATTTAAATTGTGTAAGTGTGAGATTATCAACTAAACATCAAACATATATCAGTCTACACACTTCCCAAAAGGAATCTAATCAATCTAAATCTAATCAAACCCTGCGTATTTATGACTCTCATGTGATTCACATTCACGGATGGAAGGAAGCTGCTCACTGGCCATTGAGATTCAGGGGAAGTGCTCGGAGGCAATTTAGAGGGAAACGGATAGTGTTTGGCAACCGTTTTAATCCATTCTGAACGGGAACCCCTTTTGGTGTCAGCATTATGTTATGCTTTACCTATTGAAAAATAGCAGATCTACAAGCTCATAGCGCGCCACCGAGTGGCGCGCTACGAGCTTGTAGGTCTGCTATTTTAGAAAAATCGAAGAACGACTGACATGGAAACATAGCTTTTTCAGAAAACTGTCAGGATGTAGAAGACGTTTTTAGAATCTGATCTCAGGTCAGAATGGATTAAAAAGGTATACCCTTGAGGTCCACATAAATCATGTGCGGGGGGACGAGGGGACCATTACTGGGGATATGGAGTGGAGTCCCAGACTAGTGCTGTGTCGTGTCGCTTACATCCTATTCAAACACAATACAATCTTGCAGAGGAGAAGTTTTTAACCCATTTTGGCCTGAAATACCAATGTTCAGTGGTTCTCAATATTCCATGTCAAGAACCCCAAAATGATCTGTAATTGGCCGCCGACCCCCAACTGAAAATATGTTGTTCCAGGGACCCCCCAGAAGCAAAGATTTGAGTTAAAAACGTTCGCTCTGGAAGAATATATATTCAAAGATTTGCACCACATTTTCACGATTTTTCAAAAAATAGCAGACCTACAAGCTCGTAGCGCGGCACTCGGTGGCGCGCTATGAGCTTGTAGATCTGCTATTTTTCAATAGCTAAAGTATAATACTTTAAAAACACCAAAAGGGGTTACCGCCCAAAATGGGTTAAATCAGTGGTTCTCTACAGTATCTATTTCTGGATCAGGTATTTCTCCTCAAGGCCAGATGTGAGCATACTGTAATACTGTACACAGCACATCTGTTTCTACCAGATGCTGTACACAAACAACACAAGTGGTGTTTAGACTACATCCATTATAACGCAATCGTGTGCTGTATGGTGGAAAGTAACTGCCGGTAAGTAATTTTACTTTAAGTACTGTACTTAAGTACATTTGTAGGCATTTGTACTTTTACTCAAGTGCATTTTCAATTCCTTACTTTTACTTGTAACGAAGTAGATCTACATTGCAGGTTAATTAAGGCCTCACTCACACCTCTACAACAGACTGATGTATGCTTGTTGTATACAAAGGGTGTGATACATCTCAAGCCCCAATGCATTTCCAATGGGAGTCACATGGTTTGACACAACATTTGTGTTGTATGAGGAGGAGGGGGGGGGGGGGCAGTCGAAACACAGCCGAAAGCCATACAACAGCTTGTAGTCCAAAATGTTGTATCAAACCATGTGACTTCCATTGGAAATGCATTGGGGCGGCCATGACACTTACATCTTGCATGCATCAATGTTGTATCAATGTTGTATGCTAGATCGAAAGGTGTGAGTGAGGCCTAAGGGTCGAAACAAGAAGGTTAGAGATCTCTTTGACGTGTTTACAAACATATAATTATCAAAATCCTACAAAGTAACTATAGTAACTATAAGTTTTTAAATAAATGTAGTGGAGTAAAAGTACAATATTTCAGTCCAAGATGTAGTAGGAGTAGAAGTAAAAGTATTGGAAATTGGAAATACTCAAAGTACAAATACCTCAAACTCTTACTTAACCCATTTTGACCTGACGTCGAAATAAAAAAATAAAATCTTCTAAATGCTGACAGTTTTCTGAAATACCTGTGATTCTTTATCAGTGGTGCTCAATATTTCATGTCAAGGACGCCGAAAACTATATGTATTTGGCCGCCGACCCCCATCTGATATGAATATGTTCAGAAGCAAAGATTTGAGTTAAAAATGTTCACTCTGAAAGAATATATATTCAAAGGTTTGTGTCGCATTTTCACACATTTTCAAAAATAGCAGACCTACAAGTTCATAGCGCGGCACTCGGTGCCGCGCTATGAACTTGTAGATCATGCTGTGGGCAGTTCAGAAACCGTCTTCCAGTGACATCATCGATGGGGAATCCAAGCTAATAGAAACTGCAGACTTTCTAGTCCTGAAAAGTTGCAATGCGAAGATGGAAGCCATCGTTCTCACATTACATTTTTGTAAAAGAATCTTGTTTTAAAAAAAATCTGCCTAATGATGATGTCACTGGAAGACGGTTTCTAAACTGCCCACAGCCCTACTATGAGACACAGACTGAGTAGAAAAAAAATCATGCCATTTTATCATGATTATTAGTGAAGTGAAGTGCTCCTTTAAGTACAGTAAATGTAAAAGTAAAATGTGCTTTATATGCACATTATATACAGTAAGACTGATGATGAACGCCGGAGAGATGATCTTTATGGCTTCCATTAGAAGCGGCATAATGTACAGTTTTAGCCCGCAATGCCTTAGTGGAAGTAAATCCGCGGATGAAGTAAAAAAACGCATCACCGTCCGTATGCACCGAATAGTAGAGATTGTACGAAGCCAGAAATAGCACTCAGATTATTTTATAGGCTAGTAAAGCACAAGCATAATAGTCTGATTCACCATCGTTGTTATTCCTACAGTGATTTGTTCGTCGTGGTACACTCCACACACTCCACACACACACAAACTCGCGTCTGGGGCATAGAATAGAATGGCACTCGTATTACACAAAACATGCGTGGCCGTTGTTATAATCTGATGGCCCATGGCTGTGTTACTGTACTTGTACTAGTTACGTAGGCTACGAGAGACATCTCAGTGACAGCAAAGGTCAGCCTTGCTGCAGTATAGGCACATTATTATGATCCAACACTATATTATATGTTCCTGTTTGTGTAATAATCTTTGTGAACCTTTAGCGTGATACTGTCTCGTGTTGCGTTATTGTTCTCCCGGGCCCGCCGCCGCTGTCGCCGTACCAAATGAATACTTCAACCGGATTGTCACACACCACCCAGCCTGGTTCTGTCAGAACCACACACCACCCAGCCTGCACACACTACCAGTCTGTCAGAACCACACACCACCCAGCCTGCACACACACTACCAGTCTGTCAGAACCACACACCACCCAGCCGGCACACACTACCAGTCTGTCAGAACCACACACCACCCAGCCGGCACACACTACCCGTCTGTCAGAACCACACACCAACACCCAGCCTGCACACACTACCAGTCTGTCAGAACCACACACCACCCAGCCTGCACACACTACCAGTCTGTCAGAACCAGACGAGGGTTCAGTACTTAGAGTTTACAACAGCCGTTATTAGAATGCACGGGGAGGAGGTGGGTGGAATGCGGCGTATTCTAATATAACGGGAATGACAATAAACCGTCTTCTGAGGCACAATAAATCATGGCTTCATTAGTGTCAAGCTTTAGAGCTGCCTATATCAACGCCCAAGTTCTAATTCACTACAGTGCCTGGTCCTAACACATTCTGACCTGAGATCAGATACAAATGCCCACGTCATTCTAATGCACTACAGTGCCTCATGGTCCTAATTGAACGGGTGTCGCCGTATAAGGCCTGTGCAGATCCAAGACGCCCCCACGGACATCCATCAACTTCAGCTTATACCACTTCCAGTTGCTATCAAGTTCAAATGTCGTCTAGGCAACAATATCATGGATTTATTTCTATGAACATACTACTGTACTGTACTGTACTGTACTGTACTGTACTGTACTGTAGCCTACTGTAGAGAGGCTTTTGAAAGGAGCCTAGCAGTTATTCCATCTCTGAGTTCCGCTGAACTGCAAAATGTTAAATCTTTAGGAAATGAAAACTAATAAAAAAGAAAATCAGATATGAAGATATGAAAAAGAGCAATGCTGCCTCATCAAAGATATTGATATTGTGAACTTTATATATTGTGAAATACCTTCATGTGTTAATATAATTTGTCAGCACTTTTTAGCCAGACCCAGCTCAAGTGTATAGCCTGTAGGTTTTGGTGGTTTTGTCCATCATTGAAGGCTGACCAATGGGATGCCTCACATTCACAATGCATGAAAGAATGCCCTGATGCTTCAGGACACTGCTTAACCCATTCTGACCGGGCACACATTTTGGTGTTAGCATCATGTTATGCTTTACCTATTGAAAAATAGCAGATCTACAAGCTCATATCGCGCCACCGAGTGGCGCGATACGAGCTTGTAGGTCTGCTATTTTTGAAAAATTCGAAGAACGACTGACATTTTTAGAATCTGATCTCAGGTCAGAATGGGTTAATCAGACCAGTGTGTGTCCAGTGGAAACCTCGTATGAATCTGATCTCAGGTCAGAATGGGTTAATATATAGCCCAATATAATAATAATAAGCCTTTAAATATTACAATAACTTCCGCAAAGATGGGGGTTCGCGGAGTTCACAGTTTCAGTATAGAACTATAGCTCATTATTTCTTGTCACATATTACTGTAGCTCTCCTCAGAAAACGTTTAGAAGTAGAATTATTTGTTTTCACCGTCAGTGCTTCTGCAGAAGCTCTTGTCTCCCACGCAGGGGAGAGCGGGGGAAGTATAAGCTGTATGGTTTGGTCGACACTTTGAAGGGTTTCCAATTGACCTTGTCTTGAAAGGTGCTTTTACAAATAAAATTTACTTACTTACTTACTTACTTACTTACATAACCATTAAAGTGCAGGCGTTTAAAGTGCTTCAGTAAAGCAATGTCCTGCTGCCTCCTGCATTATGTGTAACATTCAAAACAGCTGAGTGGAACGCATAATGGGCCATTGAGTGATATCTAACGAGCACTTCCAAACTCCAACACTTAGAAAAATAACCACCCGCAAGGACAGAACGAACGTCGCTCATAACATGTGGATATTTTTTTTATGAAACAAACACTTTTATCACCTCTATACCACACAAACACGCACATATAGGGCCCTCACTAAAAACGCCGGGACAACGCTCCACACGTCCCAAACTCTTCTCCCTTCTGGCTCCAAAACTGTGGAATGCACTTCCCATTGCAGTCAGAACTGCAGCATCACTCCCAATCTTCCGCCGTAGTCTGAAAACCCACCTTTTCAGACTCCACCATGGCCCATAGCACTTACCCTACCCCCTTAGATAGCATTTCTGTAGACTTGTTTATATGTATAGTTTCATTATATAGATATTCCACTGTTACTTTCTTAGCTTACGCATGTTTCATGATAAATGTTTGTATGTGATGTATTCCCATGCTTTTTGTTCTTGCTTAATGTAAGTCGCTCTGGATTAAGAGCGTCTGCTAAATGCCTAAATTGTAAATTTTAGGGCGCGTTCGGAAATAGCACACTGCAGCGCACTGTGCATGGTGGCTAATGCAGTTTGTAGTGCTATCTTAGACCCGTAAAATAGAGCAAGTTCTAGTTAGAATGTTTAACCCATTCTGAACGGGAACCCATTTTGGTGTCAAGCATCATGTGGTGCTTTAGCTATTGAAAAATAGCAGATCTACAAGCTCATAGCGCGCCACCGAGTGGCGCGCTACGAGCTTGTAGGTCTGCTATTTTTAAAAAAATCGAAGAACGACATTTTTAGAATCTGATCTCAGGTCAGAATGGGTTATAATCAGACCAGTGTGTGTCCAGTGGAAACGAGGCATAGCTTTTCAATACTTATAGTTATCTATAGGCTGGCTATAACTAAACCATTCAGGGCGGGAACCCCTTTTGGTGTTTTAAGCATTACGTATATGTTATACTTTAGCTATTGAAAAATAGCAGATCTACAAGCTCATAGCGCGGCACGAGCTTGTACTGTAGGTCTGCTATTTTTGAAAAATCGTGAAAATGTGGCGTAAATCTTTGAATATAATATTATTTTAGAGTCCCTGGAACAACATATTTTCAGATGGGGATCGGCCGGCGACCAAATACATATAATTTTTGGGGTCCTTGACATGAAATATTGAGAACTGACATACTGTAGAAACATGAGGTTTTTCAGAAAATTGTCATGATTTAGATTGTCACGTTAATTGTCACGTTTTTTATTTATTTCGTCCTCAGGTCTAAATGGGCTAAAGCAGATATCCAGGGTGAATACTATGAGAGCCGTGTCAGAGTAGAACATGAACTATAGTTAATAATGGAACATGACCCATCATTCACAAACCCATGCACAACATAAATAAAGCTATCACTCTGCACGATATTATTCATATAATACAGTGTATGTGCCCCCGGTATATCTGTGAGAGCCGTTGTCATTCATGGTGGTGCGTCTGGACTGAACTCCCTTCGGGGTCATCAGTCGCTGTCATTGACTGACTCATCTGCATGTCTGTGTCCCGCGCATGGCTGCCTGCAATGGGTCATTTCAGGGCATTTTAAAGTAGACCTATTTCTGTCATTTTTGTTGTTGTTGACTTCATAAAAAGACAGATCAACGCAGAAATACAGGGGGGAGAGAGAGAGAGAGAGAGAGAGAGAGAGAGAGAGAGAGAGAGAGAGAGAGAGAGAGAGAGAGAGAGAGAGAATAATGCATGCAGAGCGGAACTTGGCCAATTCCCTCTCCTAATTAACATCCAGAAAAGAGCATTCAAATTCCATAAGCACCTTCAAAATATCCTACCATCACCAGGCCTTAAAATGCCAAGAGGAGAACATGAGCAGGAGTCCCCTCAGTCAGCTGGTCCTGAGTCTTACCCCCACCACCCCTCCCCTCACTAAAACAACCTCCACTAACCAAATTATCAAAATGCAACAAGAACATTATTATTATCACATATTGGAAAAACACAACAAAAACCCAAAGTAAATTAGAATGCTATTTGGCCCTCGACCGAGAATACACAGTGGCAAACTACCTGACCACTGTTATACTGATCCAAAACTGAGGAAGATGTTGACTATGTACAGACTCAGCGACCACCGCCTGGCAATAGAAACAGGCAGACACAGACAGAACTGACACAGACACACAGACACAGACAGAACTGGCTGCCTAGAGAAGACAGACTGTGTTCACTCTGCTCTCAAGGGGAGGTGGAGACGGAACTACACTTTCTGTTACAATTATAATGACATCAGAGAATCATTCTTCCCTAAATTTAAAGAAAAATATAAAGAATTTGAATCCACCATTAATAACTCATCACTCCAATATGTTCTGGGAGAACAGTCCAAATGCACAGTTTTGGCAGAAAAATATGTATGGAGTTGTCGTCAACTGAGGGACAGCCAGTGGACAGAAGAGACAGGTATATCTGTCTGAACAACAGGGTCATTAGGTTGCTGTTATGTTTATGTTTGTTACTGTATTGCTTGTTGTTCATTATTGTTGGGATGTTTATTGACTTTTGTTTTGTTGTATGTACGCTTTGGCAATGTAAAACATATTTATCATGCCAATAAAGCCTTTTGAAATTGAAAATTGAGAGAGAGAGAGAGAGAGAGAGAGAGAGAGACAGAGAGAGAGAGAGATTTTCACTATGCTCATCAGGGGTTGGCTGAGGTAAATAATTGATGCTGAGTTAGTTGACATACTGACATCACATTCCTGCACTAGAACCCCAGTCCTTTGATGAGCATAATATACTGTATAGTCCGTCGGGTGGAAAACCTCATGTCCAAAACTGTTACTTTTCAGGAGTCCGTCAAAGAATATGCTTAATAAGCTCACAGCGGGGTCACCGCTTTCTGCTGCATGTTGACCTTGTAGGTCTGCTACTGTAAACAATGTTGACCTTGTAGGTCTGCTGTAAACAGAGGTCTGCTACTGTAAACAGAGAAATCCCTATGCAGTGTTAATGGATCCATTTGTAAAATGCAGAGAGAGCACCAACCAATGGACTTATACTAATACTTATAATAACGTAACGTCAACCAACCAATGGACTTATACTAATACTTATAATAACGTAACGTCAACCAACCAATGGACTTATACTAATACTTATAATAACGTAACGTCAACCAACCAATGGACTTATACTAATACTTATAATAACGTAACGTCAACCAACCAATGGACTTATACTAATACTTATAATAACGTAACGTCAACCAACCAATGGACTTATACTAATACTTATAATAACGTAACGTCAACCAACCAATGGACTTATACTAATACTTATAATAACGTAACGTCAACCAACCAATGGACTTATACTAATACTTATAATAACGTAACGTCAACCAACCAATGGACTTATACTAATACTTATAATAACGTAACGTCAACCAACCAATGGACTTATACTAATACTTATAATAACGTAACGTCAACCAACCAATGGACTTATACTAATACTTATAATAACGTAACGTCAACCAACCAATGGACTTATACTAATACTTATAATAACGTAACGTCAACCAACCAATGGACTTATACTAATACTTATAATAACGTAACGTCAACCAACCAATGGACTTATACTAATACTTATAATAACGTAACGTCAACCAACCAATGGACTTATACTAATACTTATAATAACGTAACGTCAACCAACCAATGGACTTATACTAATACTTATAATAACGTAACGTCAACCAACCAATGGACTTATACTAATACTTATAATAACGTAACGTCAACCAACCAATGGACTTATACTAATACTTATAATAACTTAACGTCAACCAACCAATGGACTTATACTAATACTTATAATAACGTAACGTCAACCAACCAATGGACTTATACTAATACTTATAATAACGTAACGTCAACCAACCAATGGACTTATACTAATACTTATAATAACGTAACGTCAACCAACCGATGGACTTATACTAATACTTATAATAACGTAACGTCAACCAACCAATGGACTTATACTAATACTTATAATAACGTAACGTCAACCAACCAATGGACTTATACTAATACTTATAATAACGTAACGTCAACCAACCAATGGACTTATACTAATACTTATAATAACGTAACGTCAACCAACCGATGGACTTATACTAATACTTATAATAACGTAACGTCAACCAACCAATGGACTTATACTAATACTTATAATAACGTAACGTCAACCAACCGATGGACTTATACTAATACTTATAATAACGTAACGTCAACCAACCAATGGACTTATACTAATACTTATAATAACGTAACGTCAACCAACCAATGGACTTATACTAATACTTATAATAACGTAACGTCAACCAACCGATGGACTTATACTAATACTTATAATAACGTAACGTCAACCAACCAATGGACTTATACTAATACTTATA
>NC_137876.1:3664678-3684678 GCF_963924005.1 Protomyctophum bolini | reverse complement strand
CCCATTCTGACCTGAGATCAGATTCTAAAAATGTCTTCTACATCCTGACAGTTTTCTGAAAAAGCTTATGTTTCTATGTCAGTGGTTCTTCGGTTTTTCAAAAATAGCAGACCTACAAGCTCATAGCGCGCCACTCGGTGGCGCGCTATGAGCTTGTAGGTCTGCTATTTTTCAATAGCTAAAGCATGACATAATGCCAAAATGAATTCCCGCCCAAAATGGGTTAAATGGACAGGTATCAGTCAAAAGGGAGACATCGAAGAGGAGAAGGATGGATGGGGAATAAGGATCAACATAATGGAATGTCAGAACAGGTGAGATCTATAAAGGGTTTTGACCTTATTAGGAAGAAACGTCAGTCATGAACCCGACTCCAGGGTGGGCGGCCATCTGCCCCTCGACCGTGTCGGGGAATAGAAAGAGAGAAAACAGGAGAAAGATGGACAGGGAAAGTAAAGAGATGCAGGCAAATACAAGTGGTAGCAAATAACAATAATGAATGTAATGTAGTGTAGGATAATATAATACGGTATAGCAATGTTGTCGGATAATAAATAATTAAGTGTATAAGAATATTAAGATATAGGCCTATAGTGTAGTGTTGTAATAATACGATAGCAGTCCATGGTCGTGCACTGTGAGGAGGCGACACTTTTGGTGGGCTTTCAAACGATATAAAAGAACATTTATATTAAAATGAATTATGGAGATATTGTGTGTTCAAGGTCTGAACTCATAACATACCGGAAGTTTAATATCCAAGATGTTTGTCTTTGTAGAAGTTTCTTCATTTCCCACCTACACTATACTCTCTTGTTAACCCATTTTGTGCGGGAACCCCTTTTGGTGTTATAGCATTATGTTGTGCTTTAGCTATTGAAAAATAGCAGATCTACAAGCTCGTAGCGCGCCACCGAGTGGCGCGCTACGAGCTTGTAGGTCTGCTATTTTTCAGAAAACTGTCAGGATGTAGAAGACATTTTTAGAATCTGATCTCAGGTCAGAATGGAAAACTGTCAGGATGTAGAAGACATTATTAGAATCTGATCTCAGGTCAGAATGGAAAACTGTCAGGATGTAGAAGACATTTTTAGAATCTGATCTCAGGTCAGAATGGGTTAAGACTGCACTCTACTGCTACATCTTAATTTCCATCCATGGTGAATATGGAATATTTGTGCTCAGTATAATTCTCTCCTTCAGTTTTCTTTTCACCCCACATTAAAAAGGAAACAGTACTTGAAGTTCTATATAGAAGTTAAAGAATCCTAGTTTATTTTAGTATTCGTCCTTGAAGGCAGAACCTCGTGAGAGCAAGCTTGAGTGTAAAACTTATTTCAATCTTATTATTATAATTATTATTTTGCTACTACTTGTATTTGCTTGCATCTCCCTCAGTTTCTTCCCCAGCTGTCTCGTCTCATCTTTGGATATTTAGTTGACTATAAAACTACACTAAAACTAAAACCTTTCAGATGACTAAAATATGAGAACTAAATGGAATTATATTACACTGTGGCAGTGAGAATGGCGGGTCTCTGTTCTACTATAATGAATTGCATTTTTATAATGAATTGCATTTTCATAGCGCTTTTCCAAGTGCTCAAAGCGCTTTACAATGGTTCATTCATTCATACATTGGGAGGTGAAGCGGCGAACAGTCGACGCCAGCGTCCTCACTTCCCACCCCCAATCCAACCCTTGATGCTGAGTGTCAAGCAGGGAGGCACTGGGTCCCATTATTTAGAGTCTTTGGTATGACCCGGCCGGGGATCGAACCCCGACCTCCCAGTCTCAGGGCGGACACTCTAACCACAAGGCCACTGAGCTGGTCTAACCACCGTGTCTCTACTCTCCGGAATAATCCTTGTGCTTTCTTGCTATGCTGTCAAGGAAAAGGAGTCCGTCCGTGTTGCAGAACTGGTGATTTCATAAACAAAATAATAATTCAAAAAGGACAAACGTGATCATAACCAGGGTTCTAATTCTGTATCCAACCTCCGTAGTGAACAAACAAAGTAATATCTCTCTTCCTCTCTATATATATATATAATAATGCCACCGCTTCCCTGCACACCAGAACACCAAGTAAACACAAGATATCCCATAATACTCCTCGTCCCAGACTCAGCTCGCCAACACAGTTAAAAGGAACAATCTCCCTGTATATACCTTTAGGGTTACACTACATGTAATGTGTCTTTTTCTTTTATATATATTTTTTATCCCATGATTTTGTAACCCATTTTTCACCCCTGTGCCAATCATCTACTGTGATCCTGGGCTCTACACACCCTCCGCCAACCTGGGGAGAGCAACGGACTTGAACTCATGCTTCCTTTATGCCCGAGTGTCCAAGTTGCTCCTTTACACCTGACAGGGGGGAGTTTCCCTGGTTGGACGTATAGCGCGTGGAAGGAACACGTTATTCCAACCAGTTCCTTTCCCCTCCATCAGGCGCCCCGGCTGGCCAGGGGGAGGCAGTTTAGAGACCAGGATTACTGCATGTTTTTGTGAGGGTACCTACCCTAGGGGACACGGGGAGAACATGCAAACTCCACACAGAAAGGCCCATGTAATGTGTCTTGAGACAACTTGTCATTTGACACTTAATTCAAATTGAATTGAAACTCAACCTAGGAAAGCATCTGTGTCCCTTCATATGCTACTGTATAAAGAAAAGAAAAATAATACAATTATGGGAAGCGTTTCAGATGTTTCTGGAATCGGCCTGCGGGTCTAAATGGGTTTTATATCTCAGGTACTGAACAAGAACTATCATCATTTCATGGTGATTTTGTCTCCGTAGGTTATCCTCGGCCTAAAGAGAAATATACAGTAATCCGTGAAATTATATTTTCACTACAAATGAAATGACAACCTGAAACTATGAGCTTATACAGCATGACTTTAAACCATTCTGACCTGAGATCAGATTCACACGAGGTTTCCACTGGACACACACTGGTCTGATTAACCCATTCTGACCTGAGATCAGATTCTAAAAATGTCAGTCGTTTTTTTCAAAAATAGCAGACCTACAAGCTCGTAGCGCGCCACTCGGTGGCGTGCTATGAGCTTGTAGATCTGCTATTTTTCAATAGCTAAAGCATAACATGATGCGGACACCAAAACGGGTTCCCGTTCAGAATGGGTTAAACCGCTTGATTTGCTCTGGACCACATAATGAAAACACAGTGATGGACACTTTGGTTCTGTGGGTCTCGACAAGCAGGCTGACAGAAACACATTGCTTCAGGGATATATACTGTAGCTTCCAATCCTGACAACTATGAAAGGTCTTAAGATGATTTTTGATTAAGTGCCGCTGCTGCCAGGTTTTGAAGCAAAGGGGGAAAAACACTGCAATCTAAACAGAGGCTATAATATAGTTTATAATATTATAAACCCGTACTGTTTGATAAGGCCTGTACTGAAGCTAAGACATTAAAGAAGACAGGATGCCCATGAGAACAACAAAGGTCTATTGTAGAATGCACACACACACACACACGCACGCACGCACGCACGCACGCACGCACCTTGTTACAGTATAATCGATGTCTATACCGTAGTTATCTATATAGTCCTTCTATAGTGCTACTCTGTTGCCTGGCAGCTGACCATTGTTGATTTTGTCGATCCAGTTGAAGTCATTTTACAATTAGTTGCGTGCTGAAAATACAAGCTCTCAACGACAATACAAGCTCTCAACGACAATACAAGCTCTCAACGACAATACAAGCTCTCAACGAAAATACAAGCTCTCAACGAAAATACAAGCTCTCAACGACAATACAAGCTCAACGAAAATAAAAGCTCTCAACGAAAATACAAGCTTTCAACGAAAATACAAGCTCTCAACGAAAATACAAGCTCTCAACGAAAATACAAGCTCTCAACGAAAATACAAGCTCTTCAACGGAAATACAAGCTCTCAACGAAAATACAAGCTCTTCAACGGAAATACAAGCTCTCAACGGAAATACAAGCTCTCAACGACAATACAAGCTCTCAACGACAATACAAGCTCTCAACGACAATACAAGCTCTCAACGACAATACAAGCTCTCAACGACAATACAAGCTCTCAACGAAAATACAAGCTCTCAACGACAATACAAGCTCTCAACGACAATACAAGCTCTCAACGACAATACAAGCTCTTCAACGGAAATACAAGCTCTCAACGACAATACAAGCTCTCAACGACAATACAAGCTCTCAACGACAATACAAGCTCTCAACGACAATACAAGCTCTCAACGACAATACAAGCTCTCAACGAAAATACAAGCTCTCAACGAAAATACAAGCTCTCAACGACAATACAAGCTCTCAACGAAAATACAAGCTCTCAACGACAATACAAGCTCTCAACGACAATACAAGCTCTTCAACGACAATACAAGCTTTTCTAATATTGGCCTCAATCAAAATATTTCCCCCCTGGATTCCTTGGATCATGACAGAACTCCCCAAATATGTCCCAGATATACAGTATGTATACAGTACCATGTGCCAGATTTTCTCTTCAAAACACACCTTTTTGCTACTATACTCAGGACTCACACAGATCGTTACACATAGCCTGTCTCTGGTGTCATGAGATCAACATGCATTGTCAGATGTTTCTGATTCCTTTCAAATGGGATAAATGGTGCATTTGTATAGTGCTTTTATCCAAAGCGCTATACATAGATTGTGCATTCAATTCACCCATTCACACACCGATGTCAGAGGAAAGCATACAATCTGCACATAAAGAAAAATAAAGTTACCATGTTTACCCTGCAGGGTAACTGGACTAAGCTCAATAACTTGTTTACAGCCAGGCCCTGCTTATAGAACATTTCAATGCCTTGTCCAAGGGCACTTCAGCGGTGGTAATTTTAACGTGCCGGTCCGGGGATACGAACTATAGCGACCTTAATAATAATAATAATACATTTTATTTATATGGCGCCTTTCAAGTCACTCAAGGTCGCCTAACAAAACAATACAATAAAGCAAGTTTAAAATACACACAAAGGCCTGCAGCAGACTTCTACTCAAGGTGGGAGTAGGCTTGTCTGAATAGGTGAGTTCCGAGGTTCCGTCACTTGGACACCAACTCTGGGGGAACCCGGGATCGAACTGGGAGCCTCCCGGCTGTTCTACCGGCCACTCTACCCCCTGAGCACCACTGCCTTCCAAATTCAACCTGGTCTGGCAGAGACACTTACTCCTCTTGTACGAGGAGTTAGCAGTGATGTCCACGTTCCTGTGAGGCCCAGCAATGCAAGCGGTGATCAAGGGGTTTTATTAAGGGCTTAATACGTTTGTCAAAAGAGGTACTTTACCGACAAACAAATCCAATTTATTGTGCACTTATCTCGCTCGCATACCAAAGCCAGAAACGGTCGAACACAAATTAATTCAATTTGACATATCTCGAGAGGGTCTGAAGTCCTCCTCTCTCCACGATAACAAGGGCTCCGTTTCCCCATATGTGGCGGTTAATTCTTTCTATCCATTTTGTTTAAAGAAATCCTGAGAAATAAGAAACCGCACCGCCAAAAGTGCCTTGTGAATGAATGTCGTTAAATGCCAAGTGTACGAAATGCTGTATTTTCTTTTCATGAATGTTTTAGCCTTATGAACGTTTCTGGTGGCCCGGTTGAACATTGTTCACGGCCCACTCATCTGACTACTCAACACGGCAGCCGTGCGTGAGCATATTTATTTTAATGTTATCAATCAATAAATAGTGTTCCGGGCTTCCAATCAAGTATAGCTTTAAGGAACAATTTAATGCAAGCGTTTTCTGGTCAAGGTCAAGGGTCATTATAAAACATACCATGACGTTGTTTTTGAGGGGCGCAATTATCCCCTACAATGCATGGCTTTAGTCATTATGGCAACCTGGCAGGCAGCCAAGTCTATGGGATTTTTAATGTTTGTTTAGAGCACTTACAGTACAGCCAAGTCTATGGACTTAGAATATACTACAATAACTTGTTACCATCTCACTACGCACAGTATAAGACAAGATATAATGCAGTTGAATGGAGCATCTGTATCCTTTGAAATCTCCCCTATCAACCAACCAGCCAACAGAAAGGCATGTCATCAGTGGTGCATTCACTGCAGACAATCTAGGACTGTCAGAACACATACATAGCCTGTCAAACAGACTATGCCCATCTCATTACAGACACAGAGCCAGTTCTAATGGGGCCCAATGGCCATACATACCAGATTAGGATGGGCTTCTCCAAGGGCCAGCCAGTTTAATCCAAACCCATCACCAGACTCTGTGTTTCAAGAGTGAATTGCTTCGTAATGTGGAGAGAGACTCTGGCAGGTTGACACCTTTCCCAATACAAATGAAAAGACAGCGATAAGGTCAAAGCAATACACCAAACATCTGAACAAATGCCCGGCCCAATCTTGGGGTTCTTCTTAGCTCTGATCCATAGCTCTAATGCGTTTCATTTAGAGCTGCTGTATGTTACTCTCAACTTCCGCCACTCGCATGAATGCAGACCAGCCTCTCCTCTTTAGCGTAAATAAAAATAACGTTTTTGCTGCTCACCAAAACAAAGGCGGGTTGTGTCATTAGAAAGCCTACTTTCCTTAGTGGACGCACTCTGAGCCCCCCACCACACGTATAAACGGTACTTTTTGGCCAGAAAGGGATTTTTTTTCTCTATGAGGCAGTTCTCTGGGCAATATCGGTAGAAGGCCCAAAAAGTACAGTTTATACGTGTGGTGGGGGGCTCAGAGTGCTTCCACTAAGGAAAGTAGTCTTTCTATTGACACAACAAACGCAAAAACGTTCTTTTTATTTACACTAAAGAGTAGAGGCTGGTCTGCATTCATGCGAGCGGCGGAAGTTGAGAGTAACATAGCTCTAAATGAAACGCATTAGAGGCAGAGCTATGGATCAGAGCTAGGTCCTTCTCAGATTCCGTCAACATGCCATTTCCATTTGCGGAGACATTAAAAGGTATGTTCCATCAGGTGCGCCTCCTAAACGATGACAAGCCATTTACTGCGTTTCATATGGAGAGGAAAGCAGCTGGACCAGGAACCCACTGTCTTTGAATGGCACGTTGTTGCCTTTTGGAACAACGTGTAGCCCATGCTGTGCCACTTATGCAGTTCAAAAACACGTTCAAGATCATTCTGATGGTCCTTAACTCTGTCCTACATTGTTTTTATGTTGATAACGGCCTTCACATTTTCCCTCTGCTTCCTCTCATGAAGCCAAAAGCCCTCATTGACAAAATGAGAGCCCTGCTTGCTGATGGTGGGTTTGACATCAGGCTATAGCAACGACCCAGCTGTAATACACCATCTCCCACCAGATGCTACATCCAAAACCAAGTGAACTGTGACACCGACGTCGGTGTGTGAATGTGGGAAGTGAGGACGCTGCAGGCGTCGACTGTTCGCCGCTTCACCTCCCAACGTATGAATGAATGAACCGTTGTAAAGCGCTTTGAGCACTTGGAAATGCAATTCGTTAAATACAAATAGGACAATTTGTGTAATTTGCGTAAAACAAACATTGAAGATGAAGGTGAGGACGCAAATTCTGACGGAATGAGATCATGTATAATTGTATGATGATGATGTACGGTGGTAAGAGCTCCCCTCACTTCACACAGGGATTTATATATATATATATATATATATATATATATATATATATATTAAAGGAGAATTCCGTGCTAGAAGACTTTCTTACCTTTATTTGTAGTTGTTTACGTCCCCACCAAAGAGGTCCAGGTGTTATTTTGTGCAAAAGCGCATCATTGGCTATTTCCCCTCCCATAATTAATTGAATTGAATTGCATTGATGAATGGGACATTGGGGTGTTGTGATAATTCACTTACTTCCATCGCTTTTTTTAATTATATATTATCCTCCATATCTCAAGCGGCACACTTTACTACTTATTTCAATGGAATTAAGCGAATTAGCAATAAAACCCAACCCCCATTGAGGGCTTATATTAGGGGAAATAGACAATAATGCACTTTTGCACAAAATAACACCTGAACTACAAATAAGGGTAAGAAAGCCTTCTAGCATGGAATTCTCCTTCCCAATCTGAAAATATGTTTTTCCAGGGGACCCCCCCCCATCCCAGAAGCAAATATTTGAGTTAATATTTGATTTTCACTGTAAAAGAATAGACATTTGAAGATTTGCGACACATTTTCACGATTAAAAGAAAAAAAAGCTGATCTACAAGCTCGCAGCGCGGCACTCACCGACTCTGAGCCCCCCCCCACCACACGTATAAACTGTACTTTTTGGCCAAAAGGGGATTTTGTTTCCACCGGGAAAACAATATTTTTAGTTACTCCACGTTTTAAAGTTTTAAAGGTGATATAGATGCCTTCCCGTCCTGAAACCATTCAGGACGGGAATGGGTGTGAATATCGAACAGCTGGACAGGCCATTCCAAGTCTTTAAACTTTAACCCATTTTCGGCGGGAACCCCTTTTGGTGTCGTTATGCTTTAGCTATTGAAAAAATAGCAGATCTACAAGCTCATAGCGCGCCACCGAGTGGCGCGCTATGAGCTTGTAGGTCTGCTATTTTTTTTTAAAGTCGAAGAACGACTGACATAAAAACATAGCTTTTTTTTCAGAAAACTGTCAGGATGTAGAAGACATTTATAGAATCTGATCTCAGGTCAGAATTAGTTAACCCATTCTGAACGGGAACCCATTTTGGTGTTAGCATCATGTTATGCTTTAGCTATTGAAAAAATAGCAGATCTACAAGCTCATAGCGCGCCACCGAGTGGCGCGCTACGAGCTTGTAGGTCTGCTATTTTTGAAAAATCGAAGAACGACTGACATTTTTAGAATCTGATCTCAGGTCAGAATGGGTTAATCAGACCAGTGTGTGTCCAGTGGAAACTTCGTATGAATCTGATCTCAGGTCAGAATGAGTTAAAGACGTGGAATGGCCTGTCAAGCTGTTCTACACTCACACACCCACGCTTAACGGACTGGAGCGCATTACAGTCGCCCATCTGCTCGTTTATATATCGCAGGCTGCCAGAGTAGAGCTTTAGAACTAATTTATTCCGAGGAGTTGAGTGTAGAGGCAAAACAGGACCCGCGCTATTGACTTTTTTTCCCTCCAACATTTGGCGCTGTTGCTTAGGTGTTAGACTTCAGAACGACCCTGACAGAGCGTGTTGTTGTGTGGGCGTTAACTTGGCATCTCCCGGTTGAACTAGGGCAGGAATGCATCTTTTTATGCTCACATAATTACCCTTCCCTACAGATGATTCTAAGTAAGGCTCTGTTCCGTTTAGTGCACAGTGGTTCTCAAACTTATTTTAATTTCAAAGGACACAGTGACATAACTCTGAGAGTGTACAAATGGACGTGGTAATGAATTGCATTTTTATAGCGCTTTTCCAAGTGCTCAAAGCGCTTTACAAATGGTTCATTCATTCATACATTGGGAGGTGAAGCGGCGAACAGTCGACGCCAGCGTCCTCACTTCCCACCCCCAATCCAACCCTTGATGCTGAGTGTCAAGCAGGGAGGCACTGGGTCCCATTTTTTTAAGAGTCTTTGGTATGACCCGGCCGGGGATCGAACCCCCGACCTCCCAGTCTCAGGGCGGACACTCTAACCACAAGGCCACTGAGCTGGTACATTTCAGGAGTTACAGAACCGTAGCCCTAAGGGGTCATAATATGATCACGCTGGGCAAGACCTATATAGGCTGTAGACTCTCGCCTTTTATTTTGGGCGGAAGTTGCGGGATTTTGGCGGAAATTAAATGACGCTGATGCTTTACAAATCAGTTTACATTCTCTGTGAATGAAACAAGTGTTTGGTCGGGAAACATATCTTATCCGGCTGAAATAAATAAGTCTGACGGATGTTCCGGACCGACACTTTGGCCATGTGTGTGTGTGCGTGTATATAGAGCCCATTTAAACCCATTAAGACCTGAGGCTGATTTCTACAAAATTTCTTCTAAATTCCAAATTATTCCCAATTGTTACATTTCCAAAATAATGATCAAAAATAGCAGATGTACAAGCTCACAGTGAGCTTGTACAGTTTTGAGAGCCACTTGTTGATTATGAGAGAGCCTAGAAAATGTTGCTATTTTTTGTATACTGTGTGCTTTTTCTTTTCTGGACTTCTAAGGCTGTTTCAACGTCAAAGGTTCGAGATCTCCGACCCCCACCCTCATATTTGGTTCCATCTCGTAATCCATCATTAGGCCGCACCATTTTTTTATGTAAAACCTAATCAGTGTATACTGTGTATCAACAAAGAAATAACCCTGTAGGATGGAGTGTGTTGTACCTGGTTGTTGGGAAGCAGTAGCCCCCATCCTTCCTCCTGCACCGTTTACCACAAGTGGTCCAAGCAAGCGATAACGTTACAAGCTCCTTCATGGCTGGAGGCCTTCAGACACCCACGGTGGAATTCCTAAACAACCGGACACAACAAGACACAAGGGAACAATATCTATCAGTAATCAAAACCAATGGAATAAATGGCTTAAATATCTATACATTTTTCCGCACACACACACACACACACACACACACACACACACACACACACACACACACACACACACACAACCTTTTTACATTCTCATACAATGTGGTTTTATATTGGATATTTAAGTGTAAGCTGTAAAATACCCAAAAACCATGAGCTTTAGAATTCACAAATCGGTTGATATTCAGCTATTCAGAGAATAGTAATTCAAAACATGAAACGCATACAAACTGCAATCAGAGAGAGTTGACTGCTTTCAATCACTACATCAAAGAAAGTAATTAGATCCTGGAAGTAAAAAAAAACCCTGACATCCAGACAGAGAATCAGCAATGCTGAAAGCAGGTATTATTTAAGAATAATCAAATTCATCAGTCAGGTATATTATGGAATCATAATCATTCCATGATTGCATGCGGATGTCACGGTGTGGTTCAGGAGGTGTTCTGGGGACAAGGCCCGTGGTTCTGGGGACAAGGCCCACAATCGGATGGCCTGCAGAATGGACTGAGGGCAGAGCTGAAGACCCCAGGTGTATGTCCTGGGAAGTGGAGTGCCCAGTAGCCGCAATATGAAACTCTTTCGATTTTTTGGGATGAATCTAGAGTTGCAACAATGCCCTCCGTTGACTCCCCCACTCATCCAATTTGCGTTTGCGATCTGCTTGTATTAAACGACGTTAAACTCACCAACAAGGGAAAGCTTGAATTATCCTCTTTCAATCTGCCTATAGCTTTTGTGTCATACAAATCTACCGTAGACAAGTTAGGACTGGAGCTATACATTCTGTCAAGAGATTCTGTGCAGGCGATTATTTTAAGTGTTGGAGTGTTGACTGAACTGCCCTGCGTACCACCGGTTTCGCATTTGCACAAAATGCAGGAGGCAGCAGGCTTATAAAAACAAAACCGAGAAACTTCCAAACTCCAACACAAAAATAATTGCATATTGCGGCTAGTCTTCCTCCAGTGGTGCAGGAGTGGAGATGGGCAGATGCAGACGCCCACAGACTGGAGTCTGATTGACTGGGGCATATGGGCCGGGCCCCCAAGCAGGCTGGGAAGCAAGCAGGGGGACCAGAACTCGACAGCTAAAAAGCTATTCAGCATCTTCCGGAGCACATCGAGGCGAGGAACAAAGTGGCTCACCCACGACCTTTCATCAAACCGTTGCTATGCTGGTATGAAAATATCCTCCCAATGAGGCAATTCACTATTCACAGCATAATCAACATTCCTGTGCCTTCTGCTGAAAGAGCTTTTTCCTCCATCTTGGTGAGTTCATATACTGTGACGATGTGGTTCAGGAGTATCGAGTATGAATATGTAGTAGAATATGCAAGAGGTTTGTATTATCAAAACCCACACAAAAGGAAACACGAGGAAAACTATATCACAAGGAATTTGAATCTCGAAAACTAAGAAATGCACTGGAAACTTGGAAATACACGAAATAATCACGTCCCTTATGTAACCAGGTGGGGCAAGGAATTTAGTTTAATATAACATGAGTTTTAATGTAACATGTGCGACTACGACACCTTGATGATGTTTGTATCAAGGAAATTAAACACACATGATGAAGAGTGTTGTACCTGGTTGTTGGGAAGCAGTAGCCCCCATCCTTCCTCCTGCACCGTTTACCACAAGTGGTCCAAGCAAGCTCCTTCATGGCTGGAGACCTTCAGACACCCACGGTGGAATTCCTAAACAACCGGACACAACAAGACACAAGGGAACAATATCTATCAGTAATCAAAACCAATGGAATAAATGGCTTAAATATCTATACATTTTTCTGCACACACACACACACACACACACGTGAACCCCTTAGGTTGGCTGAACCACTTTGGACATTGACTCTGGTGTCACCATTTGGGGAAAGAAACAGAAGACAAAACAATGATCACAATAATATGAAATGGCTCAAAACACTAAAAGCAATGAAAATCAATGTGTGGATTCAATTAAGCTATAAACAAAGCAGCAGTGGAAATCTAAAGGAGGGGATATAAAATAAACATTTAGTACACTAACAAATGCATATAGGCTTCAACAACAATTTGTCTGATTGCATTCCTTCAGTTGTCTGTACTCTCATAATAACACTCCCTTTCGCCACAGCAGTCACTTTGGCACATGATAAACCTGAATTATCAGTATATAAACATGAATATAACCATAGGCATGAAACATTACCCACCCAGCTGACACCAGCATTAAGGACTCAGGACCCACATCCATGTAA
Source organism: Protomyctophum bolini (assembly GCF_963924005.1). NCBI lineage: Eukaryota > Metazoa > Chordata > Actinopteri > Myctophiformes > Myctophidae > Protomyctophum > Protomyctophum bolini. Next base: position 3,671,883 of record NC_137876.1, on the reverse strand, counting down.
CCACCAACAACATGCTAACAGGCAAACAGAACACAGGTGACTAGACTTACACTAATACAGGGAGGTGAGACAAGGCAGGGGACGGCAAACAAGGCAAGACAGGAAAGCACAGAACACTACTACAAAATAAGATACAGAACAAAAAATAGTCCCAGAACACAGACAAAGTCCAAGGGCAGAGGAGTGAGCGTAGCCTACTGTGCTAATATTATTTTAGTTTGCATTTGTTCCTTTTTGCACACTGTTGTGAGACTGTTGCCCGGAAACTATTCCTTGATCTTGGTAGCCAGAGGTGAGTTAATGTGAGATGAAGGGGCCCAAACCAACTGTACAAACAGGGACTTACTGTAATGTTGTGGACTTTATAGCAGTGGTCGAAAGTACATTTACTTAAGTACTGTACTTAAGTATAATTTTGAGGTATTTTTTACTTTACTCGAGTAGCTCCAATTTCCAAAACTTTTACTTCTACTCCACTACATTCAGAGGCGAATATTGTACTTTTACTAGTCATGGGCTACAATTTAGAATGAATTAATTAATAATTAATTTATGAGGGGGGGAAAAAAGGAAAGAAAATCATGTTGTGTTCATGTAATTGTGATGTTTTATTGCGCTCTGTTGCTGAATGTAGCAGAAGGTCCAATTAGCTGCAATTATCCCCACGGGCATTGTTAAGTCACAATAATTTGAGATCATCACAATTAGTTTTGCATAATAATTATCATAATTGTTATAATCGTAACATTGTGACCGCAAAGGTCTGCTGTTTCCTCTATTTCTATATTATGTTGACAGTATACATCATTACACATTATTAAATATGTTCTGTATACGCATATTGAAGTAATTTGTTCGATATTTGTCTGCCCTGCACAATTAGTTTTTACAGAGCCTAGAAGGCAGGAAACTGAAATAGGAAGAGAAATATAATTTGTAGTCTATTCATTATGTTTCGATGCTCAATGCAAAAAAACGTAATTAAATCTTTAATTGCAAAATGATGGAATGGAAGTGTTGAGGCATTCAATATATTATTATTATTTTATATATTAAATAGCAGATCTACAAGCTCACAATGCCTCACGTTTGCGATACGTTGCGAGCGTTGTATAGTACTGTAGATCGATTATTATTATTATTATTTTTTTTATTATCTGACAATTCAGCCAATGTTTCACCAGTTTTCATAGTTTATTGATTGATGCAGTAAAGCATTCTGTTTTTGTCCATATTTATTAACAGTTTGCAGAATTACAGTACATTTCAAGCACAAACTCAATACAAAGACTGTGTTAACTGTGAGTGGACGACCCCAATTAAGCATTACACTTGTTTACAACAGGGTCCACCATGTCACCCCAATAATCCCAGCCCACAGGCTGAGATTAGAACCACAGGACCAGAGCATATATTATTGGATATAGTGAAACCCTCTGTAGGTACAGTATCATAGCTATGGGTCACTTTTCTTTCTGCTGTACTCTTTCATAACCCATTTTAGACCAGAGTACAGATTCTACAAAGGTCTTCTCTAAATCCATGCTTGGAGATTGTCCTAAATGCATCCCATCATTTCTAAAATGGGACTCTGAACCCCTGAATATATACCACACCCGGTCAAGTCATTTCCCCAAATTCAAGGTACCAAAAGTTAACTTTGAACTTGGTATAGATCTGCTTTTTTTAGCTTCTGTGGCCCAAATACATGGAATGACCGGCAAACGACATTAAAATGGACCACATTGGTACCCTTGGTGAGCACACAGACCCCCACCATATGGAAGTGTTTTTTAGATCGTTTTGAAATTTGACTTAGCTTTTTATTTGTAATGTAATTCACATTTAATGTAATTCACATGTAATGTAATTCACATGTATACCTTCAGTTTTCCTTTTCCCATGATCTTCTGATGTGTTGTGTATTTTATTTATATGATATTGCATTACTCGACACTGGAAATTATAGTGAAAATTAGTTTAATTACTCAGTGTAATTTCGAGGATAAATAAAACTTAAAGGAATGAATGGAAATCATGACAGTTTTCCATGTCAGTGGTTCTCAAACCATTTCATGTCAAGGACCCCAACAATTATATGTAATTGGCCACCGACCCCCCCCCCCCCCCCCCCATCTGAAAATATGCTGTTTCTAGAGGACAAAGATAATAGTTAAAAATGTCCACTGTGAAAGAATATATATTCAAAGATCTGCACCACATTTTCACAATTTGTAAAAAAAAAAATAGCAGATCTGCAATTAAGCTATATACATCTGCAATTCTCCACCAGCTAAAGTTTAAAACAACAGGTTGAAGTGGTTAGACGCCAAAGCCATCGACACAGATGCGTTCCCGTCATAATTGGGTTAATAAGCAGCACCCGTTTTCATGCAGTGTTCGGGGAGCAGCTATAGCCCCCCAGCCCCCCCCCCCCCCGCCCTCAAACTGCACTCCCTGCATTATTCAGTGCATCGTTATCCCATTCTGACCTGAGATCATATTCATACGAGGTTTCCACATGGACACACACTGGTCTGATATAACCCATTCTGACCTGAGATCAGATTCTAAAAAATGTCAGTCGTTCTTCGATTTTTCAAAAATAGCAGACCTACAAGCTCGTATCGCGCCACTCGGTGGCGCGCTACGAGCTTGTAGATCTGCTATTTTTCGATAGCTTTAAAGCATAACATGATGCTAACACCAAAATGGGTTCCCGTTCAGAATGAGTTAACGATCCATGGCAGAGAAAAGGCCCAGTGTATACAGAGCCTGTAGCCCAGAGGCTTTCTCTATAGCGTTGAAAGGAGTATGTGAGGCCAACAGGAGGTAGGACTGGCTCACTTCATTCGCCTCCATGAAAGCAGTAAAGTATAAGGACTAAGCAGGAGTGTGCAGAGAGTGTTATAGAGGGGCAGGGGGTGAAATCCCACAAGAGGGCACTTTTGGCCCCAAAAAAATGGTGTTGTGAGCTTGCAGATCTGCTATTTCCGGGTTGCAACTCTTTAAAGGGCTGTATTTTGCGTGTCTTAAGTACCAGGTCTTATTACTTGACTTAAGTACTTTCCAAAAAGTGACCGTATGTCACCGTGCATCACTTGACTCTAGTAAGGGAGTAGCACTACGGTGTATAGACAACAACACAATATACAACTCTTAATAATAACGTTCGGTCATTTCGGGTCCGACTTCTCTCTGTACTTTTCGGGTTTCGGGTCTCAGAATATATAGCCGGTTCCATTCGGCTCTGTTTTGGGTACGGCTCGGGTCGATCAAATTGGACCCGTGAAGACCTCTACTGTAGACTAGAGGGGGACAAAAGAGAAGCTATAAGTACAAACCCAACTAAAACCCATTTAGGTCAAAATTTTAATAACTTTTTTTCTGAAAACTCCTGTTTCTATATCAGGTGCATGGTTCTCTCAGTGGACTCCCAAAAATATATGTAATTGGACGCCGACACCCATCTGAAAATATGTTATTCCCCCCGTTCGCTCTGAAAGAATATATATTCAAATATTTGCACCACATTTTCACGATAAAAATAATAATAATAGCAGACCTACAAGCTCGTAGCAGTATGAGCTTGTAGATCTGCTATTTTTCAACAGCTAAAGCATATAGCATAATGCTTTCAAACACCAAGAGGGGTTCCCGCCCCAAGAATGGGTTAAGGTTTGAAAAATACACACTCATGAAAAATATACATGAATCCAACATAATTATATATTTACACAACACTGATGGCAGTGCTGTCCAAACAACGTCAAACAACAAAAGTTGAATCTGCAACCTCTGGGTCCGTGCTCTCTCTCTCTCTCTCGCTCTCTCTCTCTCTCTCTCTCTCTCAGCCAAGGGGGTCAGGGGCCTGAGAAGCCTTGCAGAGCCCTGCGTTAGTAGTCAAACTGCAGTGGGTCTCTCAGAAGTGCATGCCGGGGCAGAGAGGAGCAGTTGTGATCCTCTACTGTATATATACACTGTACTATCCTCTCAATTAATTTATGACCATGCATTGCTGGGCGAGGAAGGAGTCATCTGGGTCAGTTTGAGAGAAGTTTTGTTCGCTTTTTTAAGTGGTGCAACCACTTCCTTTAAGTGTCTACGTGTGTGTGTGTGTGTGTGTGTGTGTGTGTGTGTGTGTGTGTGTGTGTGTGTGTGTGGGTGGGTGTGTGGGTGCGTCCGAGCATGAAAACAGCATGGTTGTTTTTCACCACCTTAGGCAACCTAACACACACACACACAAACACACACACGCACATATTAACTGCATGTATATATGTTGATTTCGGGTGTGCCAGTACAGTACAGTGACAGTACAGTACAGTAGAGGGTACAGTAGAGTAGAGAGTAGAGAGGACCCCCCCCCCCCCATCCCCACACAGAGTTTGCACCACTTACTTCACAAGGGTGTGATTTGTTTTAGATATACTTTGCCTTGACTTTTGGATGGATTCAGCTCAAGCATCGCACTCTGCCTCTTCAGTTGGTATTTCTGTATTTCATTAACGCGGATCTCTCATTCAAACTCAACCTGCACCCCCCCCCCCCCCCCACACACACACACACACACACGCCAAATCAAATATTACGCTGCGTGCGAGGGAAGCGGGCGTGATTTGACTCAATTACCTGTTGTGCTCTTTTGAAATCTCATCTCGGGAGTCATTGTTATGCTTTATTACCGTCTTTTCATCAGTCCACCTTGTCAATTCAAATAACCCATTTTGGCCCCGAGATCAGATTAAAAAAGTGTCGCTCTCGGTGGCGTGCTATGAGCTTGTAGATCTGCTATTTTATTCAATAGCTATATAAAAGCACAACATAATGCTATAACACCAAAAGGGGTTCCCGCCCATAATGGGATAAGCAGTCTGAGTCTGTATCGCTGTGGGGGGGGGGGAAAGGGAGATGGCAGACTCTCTTTGAAGAAATAATTCCCTCTTGTTTTCAGAGCCATCTGTTCAAATAAGATATTAGGTTAGAAGCGGGACACGGCATCCCAATACGGGACTTTACTCTGTCAGGGGCACGTCAGCTGTGTGCATGGGGAGCGACCTGCATCTGTAAGCAGCTCAGACTTGCTTAAATCATTGTTTTCTTTGAAAGTCACTTACCGGTAATACAATTTACTTTTCCAGGGTGTGTGTGTGTGGGGGGGGGGCGGGAGGGAGAGGCAGTAATGCATTGTCTTGTCTTGTTTCTTCTGGTACAGGTTCTGTATTTCTGCCCCTGTGTTGTATACTGCAGTCTATTGTCTTAAAAAAAAGCAATTGTAGACACACAAAAAAAAGAAGAGAAAATAACAACAAGAGCCCCGCAAACTCATTGTTCAGTTCACCCTCTTGCATGCCATGCCATCCCCACCCATACCCGCCCACTAAGGCTGTCCCCCAAACATTCAAGGTTCGAATGTTCGCTCGTTAGGGTTGGCATGCACTCGAATCTTATTAATGGGCTCGAACCATTCGTTTTTTATATATTATTTTTATTTAAAAAATATATTATAATTTTTTCCTTTTTTATTAACTTGAAAATATATCTCGGCGAGAATGCGATATGAGCATGTTTAAAAAAAAAAGTACGTTTCTAGTGCATTCCTGTCAGAAGTTATGATACATGATACATGTGTGGGTGGCACCCACGCGGAGTCAGTTTCACAAGATTCTGCAATTTCCTGAAGTATGCATGCGTGTCTCCTCCCTCTCTCTCTCCCTCTCCCTCTCCCTCTCCCTCTCTCTCTCTCTCTCTCCCCTCTCTCTCTCTCTCTCTCTCTCTCTCTCTCTCTGCCAGAGAGACGTGAGGCTCCATATCCGCTGCTCTGAGGTCTGCGATCAGAGCGTTACGGAGCTGTGACTGAACGCGCCTCACACCCTCGAGACATGTCTTCTTGAAATAAACACTCATCGGATAAAAATGTCCATCATGCTTGATTGAAGGGAATTTTACAGAGGTGGACAGAGTATACTCGACCCCGGGTTTACTTGAGTAAGAGTACAAATATACGACCTGGTCAGATTTAGCACTCCGACCACTGCTGGTAAAAGTATAGCTCAGTCAAAAACAAATCTTAAAAAGCCGCTGGTAAAAAAAGAATAATGTTGAAACAAAAGACTAGTCTAGTCTAGGGTTGTCATTATGTGAAGTTCCAGCAACCACGGAGGCAGTGGGTTCAAACCCACCGTGGTGCAACCAGCTTTGTGGAGCGTCTACAGTCTACACACACACACACACACACACACACCAATAGACCCGTGGTTGGGGGAGGGGAGCCGGGCGGGGAAGGTGATAATTGTTGCCATATTTTCCCCCAAAGAATCACACTTAGTATCACAAGAGTCATTCCGGCCAATCATCTTCATGCACTTTGCTCAGCCAATCAAATCATCGCTGTGGGGTGATCAGCCAATCGTCAGCCAATGTTTGAGTTCACACAGACCCACAAAGCTGGGCATAGGAGAGGCTAGCACACCTCAATAGAAGAAAGGAGGTTTCTTAATTGATGCAGGTTCCAAAAAAGAAGCATTATTTGGTTCCACTGCAAAATACAGAGATAACTTTATGGACAGAGCTCAAGTCATCTGTGGTTTATTAATCTGTGCCAGCTGGACATTTTATACTATTTTATTTTTCACCTGGACTGATTTCTTGACTATTAGTCATGGCTGCCAGTTCCCACCTGATGTTGTGCGTGAGTTCAGACTGATCCAGACCGTACTGAATAACTGCCAGCTTGCATAGCGTCTTGAGACGAGGACTTGGGTCTAAGATAATCAGGTCACAAGCGGGGTCGTTCCGACTATCAAAGAAAATGACACGATCTCCCACCATGCAACAGCACATGGAAGACCTCTGAGTTGGGCGTTTCCCCTTGGGCTCGACCTTCTTCCAGGAGAAGGCCTCTAGATTGTATTTCCACAGATAATTGCCGGTCTGGTACGAGGTGTGACCACCATATATGTACAGCTCTCCATTCAAGGTAAAGGCTGCATGACCCCAGCGTCCTTCTGGAAGAAGCTGTGCAGAAGGCGTGCTCAGCCAACAGCTGGTCTCTGTGTCAAACACACTGATGTTGTTGTTGTAGGTCAGACCCACAGCAGCATTCTCCATTCTCCAGCCCCCAAATACAAACATCTTTGTCCCGATGATGGTGGCAGAGTGATATAATGAAGCATGTGGTGGCGTTCCTCTGGTATTAATTAAAC
>NC_137876.1:3499515-3664478 GCF_963924005.1 Protomyctophum bolini | reverse complement strand
CCTCTGGTGTTAATTAAAGTCCAGACCATTGTGGTGGAGTCCAACTTGTAGATGTCATTATTGCGTCCAGACGTTCGGTTGTATCCTCCATAGACATACATGACCTTCCCCAAGACACAGGCTGAGTGGTAGCCCCGCCCTTCTGGGACAGTCCCAGAAGCCTTGGTTCTGACCCACAGATGGGTGTCCACATCAAATGCAAAAAGCATGTTACAGTGCTCCACTCCCCATGAGATGCCTCCCCAGATGTAGACAACATATTCTATTAACACAGCTGTGTGGCCTTGGCGATAGGAGGGACCATCAAGGTGAGCTTCTCCTCTTCCATTTGTCTCTGGGGTCAACTTCCTCCAGCGCAGAGACACTGTGTTGAAGACGTGCACATCCATCTGATCACGGTTTTCATCACAACGTCCTCCAAAGGTGAACACTTCATCCTTCACTGCAACAGCAACACAATCGGATGTGTCTGGTCCTCCATTCAGATGTACCGTCCAGCAGAACATTGCTCACTCTGTATATCAGCTCAGATTCTTAAATCCAAAATCTTAAAAACAGCAGAGTCCCAAAGGTCTGTGTTATACATTGCTTATATTGGTTTGGCGGCACAACTATCACGTAAAGATTGGCCTATGAACAAAGCCGATAAGTTGGGTTGGCCAATCAGGGAAGCCGATGCCTATTGATATTCCCAACATTGCAAATTGATCAATGGCATAATCACGTATTGAGGAAAGACCCCCCCCCCCCCCCCCCCCCCCCGGAGAGTACGTATAGGGCCTTAGTCCTAATCCTCCTCCCAGCCAACACTCCCCACTGACAGGTAGTCAGTCGGGAAAAGCATGAATGTCTATTTCAAACAAAGTGTTTTTTGACTGGGGGGGGGGGGTCATATTTTGACAGCAGGAATTGCCTGTCATAATTTGACCCCCCAGTATTAGGATGTTGATATTCATTAATCAGCCAACACTCCCCACTGACAGGTAGTCCCCCCCCCCCCCCAGATAGGACGTACAGGGCCTGTGGGTGGCACCCACACATGTACCGCGGAGTCAGTTTCACAAGATTCTGCAATTTCCTGAAGTATGCGTCTCTCTCTCTCTCTCTCTCTCTCTCTCTCTCTCCTCTCTCTCTCTCTCTCTCTCTCCCTCTCTCCCTCTCTCTCTCTCTCTCTCTCTCTCTGCCAGAGAGACGTGAGGCTCCATATCCGCTGCTCTGAGGTCTGCGATCAGAGCGTTACGGAGCTGTGACTGAACGCGCCTCACACCCTCGAGACATGTCTTCTTGAAATAAACACTCATCGGATAAAAATGTCCATCATGCTTGATTGAAGGGAAATTCTACAGAGGTGGACAGAGTATACTCGACCCCTGGTTTACTTGAGTAAGAGTACAAATATACGACCTGGTCAGATTTAGCACTCCGACCACTACTGGTAAAAGTATAGCTCAGTCAAAAACAAATCTTAAAAAGCCGCTGGTAAAAAAAGAATAATGTTGAAACAAAAGTCTAGTCTAGGGTTGTCATTATGTGAAGTTCCAGCAACCACGGAGGCAGTGGGTTCAAACCCACCGTGGTGCAACCAGCTTTGTGGAGCGTCTACAGTCTACACACACACACACACACACACACACACCAATAGACCCGTGGTCGGGGGAGGGGAGCCGGGGGGGGGGAAGGTGATAATTGTTGTCATATTTTCCCCCAAAGAATCACACTTAGTATCACAAGAGTCATTCCGGCCAATCATCTTTATGCACTTTGCTCAGCCAATCAAATCATCGCTGTGGGGTGATCAGCCAATCGTCAGCCAATGTTTGAATTCACACAGACCCACAAAGCTGGCCATAGGAGAGGCTAGCGCCCCTCAATAGAAGAAAGGAGGTTTCTTAATTGATGCAGGTTCCAAATAAGAAGCATTATTTGGTTCCACTGCAAAATACAGAGATAACTTTATGGACAGAGCTCAAGTCATCTGTGGTTTATTAATCTGTGCCAGCTGGACATTTTATACTATTTTATTTTTCACCTGGACTGATTTTTTGACTATTAGTCATGGCTGCCAGTTCCCACCTGATGTCGTGCGTGAGTTCAGACTGATCCAGACCGTACTGAATAACTGCCAGCTTGCATAGCGTCTTGAGACGAGGACTTGGGTCTAAGATCATGAGGTTACCAGCGGGGTCGTTCCGACTATCAAAGAGAATGACACGATCTCCCACCATGCAACAGCACACGAAAGACATCTGAGGCGGGCGTTTCCAATTGGCCTCGACATTCTTCCAGGAGAATGACTCTAGATTGTATTTCCACAGATCATTGTAGGTCTGGTTCGGGATGTTACCACCATATATGTACAGCTCTCCATTGAAGGTAAAGGCTGAATGACCCCAGCGTCCTTCTGGAAGAAGCTGTGCAGAAGGCGTGCTCAGCCAACAGCTGGTCTCTGTGTCAAACACACTGATGTTGTTGTAGGAGACCCTAGGCCCCCCATAGCCCCCAAATACAAACATCTTTGTCCCGATGATGGTGGCAGGGTGATTTGATGAAGCATGTGGTGGCGTTCCTCTGGTATTAATTAAAGTCCAGACCATTGTCGCTGTTTCCAACTTGTAGATGTCATTATTGAGTCCAGACGTTCGGTTGTATCCTCCATAGACATACATGACCTTCCCCAAGACACAGGCGGAGTGGTAGCACCTCCCTTTAGGAACAGTCCCAGAAGCCTTGGTTCTGACCCACAGATGGGTGTCCACATCAAATGCATAAAGCATGTTACAGTACTCCTCTCCACGGTTGCCTCCCCAGATGTAGACAACATATTCTATTAGCACAGCTGTGTGGCCGTGGCGATAGGAGGGACCCTCAAGGTGAGCTTCTCCTCTTCCATTTGTCTCCGGGGTCAACTTCCTCCAGCGCAGAGACACTGTGTTGAAGACGTTCAAATCCATCTGATCACGGTTTACATCACAACGTCCTCCAAAGGTGAACACTTCATGCTTCACTGCAACAGCAACACAACCGGATGTGTTTGGTCCTCCACTCAGATGTACCGTCCAGCAGAACATTGCTCACTCTGTATATCAGCTCAGATTCTTAAATCCAAAATCATAAAAACAGCAGAGTCCCAAATGTCTGTGTTATACATTGCTTATATTGGTTTGGCGGCACAACTATCACGTAAAGATTGGCCTATGAACAAAGCCGATAAGTTGGGTTGGCCAATCAGGGAAGCCGATGCCTATTGACATTCCCAACATTGCAAATTGATCACTGGCATAATCACGTATTGAGGAAAGACCCCCCCCGGAGAGTACATATAGGGCCTTAGTCCTAATCCTCCTCCCAGCCAACACTCCCCACTGACAGGTATAGTTACTACTTTTACCACGTCTGGTCCGTTTCAACGGTGTACTGCAGCGCCCCCTTCTGGTCCGTTTCAACGGTGTACTGCAGCGCCCCCTTCTGGTCCGTTTCAACGGTGTACTGCAGCTGCCAATGCAATCCCTATATGAGAGGCATCATAAAATACCCTCATTTCACTGGTCCATTACTGAGGCTGTAGCCATTTTGTTTGTGTTCCAATAAAGTGTCCCATAATTATTATAATATTCTAATAATTATTAATTTTAATGACACCACGTGAAAAATTCCAACATATCTTGCTTGTCCACAGATATGAAGTTTCTCCTAATTTTTTTTATATTTTCTTTCACGTTGTTATAATGATCATTAGAGTCAAGGCAATAACAGAGTTCAGTTTCAATTAATGTATAGAATGCAGGATGTAATTTATACAAAAATGTGAGGGACTTCATTTATTTGACTGCATTTTTTTTAAATAGTTTATTTAAAACCAGAAATACTCTCTCACACACTTGCCAGTGTGCCAGTGATCACCCTCCTTTGTGCCAATGTTGGCACTGGTGCCTAAGGTTGCCTACGCCTGGTGTAGACTTTAAAGCAGATGTTTAACAACAATTTAACTCTTGAGAGTGTAAAATGAAACCAAATGTCCATGTAAAGATCTACAAGGGCCCATTTGGTTAGCAACTCTCCATCATTTAGCTGGGGACCACCTGGAACCTCCTCAAGGCCCACTGGTGGTCCCCGGACCACTGGTTGAAAACCACAGCATCACACAAAATGTTCGTCGACTACCTTTTGTCCCTTCATGGACAAAAAACACATACAAACTAAAGGACTAAAACTATGACTAAATATACTGTCGATTTAGTTAACAAATAAAAACTAAACTAAAATGTTAGGAAGGGACAAGAGATCCAGTACAAGTCATTTTACACTTGGCTGCATACTGAAAATAGCAGATCTACAAGCTCACAACGCACAGCCGGGTGACAGCCGGAATGTAGACGGAGAGGGGGGAGGGGCCCGAACAGCAATCAACCCACAGAGCCTAGCCTCGATCCCAGGCTTACTTATCTGCGAAAAGTAAAGCCTGGTCACAACCTAAGGCAGAGAAGCTATCGGCGGTTGTATCCTCCGGAAAAGCCAAAGTCAAATGTATTCCCCCCGGATACGATATTTTCCCGACCAATCACAACACTTGTTTAATTTGCGGAGAATGTAAACTGATTTGTAAAGCATCAACGATTTCACTTCCGCTAAAATCCCGCAACCTCCTGCTGATAGTCTTTTCAGTTTAGGTCTTGCCCAGGGTGCACAGAGCCTAGTCCTTCCACCAGAACCAGAATCTGGTTCTCTCAGCCCCCGGCAGAGTAGTTCCGGAGCAACGGATTGTGTGGCCTAGTTGCTCATTCCCTGATGGACTGATCGAGGGTATGGCTATACTGGGACGTAAATCGGGATTTGATCAACCCCGGCCGGGTCGTCTGAGTGAGGGGTATGATGTCGGTATAGACCCGAAACCCCGTTGACCTCAGGAAACATCACCGAGGATACGTTTTTTTGTTATAGTCGACTAAATCTGAAACTGAAAACTATTCAAGAGACTAAAGGGCAGTCCATACTGTCTCCGACCACCAAACTTTTCGTCGGAAAGCTTCCGGTATACAACTACAACATGACGTCACTTGCAACTTCTGAAACGCATTCCTCCGAATTTTTTGTTCTAAAAGCTGCACTCCCAGATGTTGTGACTCTTCCGAACTCGACTTCGGAGAAAAAATTAAAGTCTGATCTTTTCCGAAGAAAAGTTTGGTGGTCGGAGAGAGTATGGACTGCCCTTTAGACTAAAACTAAAACTCAAATCTCGAAATTTGCTGCCAAAAACAACACTGCACGAAAGCACCCAAAGTAGTAGCATCCATATGTGCCCTCTCCCTACGCTCAATCTGTAGCTCCGAGCTACAGAATGAGCGTAGGGAGAGGGCACATATGGGGCTACCAAAGAAGCAGATCGGTCCGCCAGCTCGGAACACAGCGCCAATATAGAGCCAACAATACTGTTATTGCTATACTTTCGAAATTGAATCCTGAAAAGTTAAAAGGACCTATAACAGAAAAATTCAACTTTTTCAATTTTCTTTTGTGTTTTTGGGGCTCCCATAATGTGTTTTCTATCCCCACAAATAAGCAATTTTGAACAATCAGGCTTTCATATCATATACTGTAAATAGGTGCTTTAATGGAAATTGCTCTCAGGAACAGCTCAACTGTCCTCATCGTGATGTCCAGAAATAAATGACAAGGGCTGGTTCTATCAGAGCGGTGATTGAGGCTCAAACCATTAGAAATATCTTTGAGGGACATATAAGACAATATGATATTAAATGTTAAAAGCCATTTTAAAATGCATGTTATTTGCGCTTTAACCCATTCTGAACGGGAACCCATGTTGGTGTTGGCATCATGTTATGCTTTAACTATTGAAAAATAGCAGATCTACAAGCTCATAGCGCGCCACCGAGTGGCGCGCTACGAGCTTGTAGGTCTGCTATTTTTGAAAAATCGAAGAACGACTGACATTTTTAGAATCTGATCTCAGGTCAGAATGGGTTAATCAGACCAGTGTGTGTCCTAGTGGAAACCTCGTATGAATCTGATCTCAAGTCAGAATGGGTTAACAATTTGACGTAATGAGGCTTCCGCCCGTCAGAGACGATACGCATCTACGTCCCCGTGACGCCTTTGGAGTCACAATGGAAGAATAGAAAGGACAAGACGATGAGATGCAATGAATATGCAATCAAACGGCATATTGTCTCTCACACACAGAGGAACGCACACAGCATGTATTTATGTATGAATGCATGCGGGAAATTGTGCTCTTGGACAGGATCAAAGTTACAGGCACATCTCTCAAGGCATGAGCGGCATAGCAGTGTGATTGAGTTTGGGACTCAGGAAAATCTCATCTCACCATACGCATGCACTCATGATGCGCACACACACACACACACACACACACACACACACACACACACACACACACACACACACACACACACACACACAGGCAGGTGGTAGCCAGTTTAGTGAGATCCTCATAGGAGATAACATCAACATGTGATGCTGGAATGAGGGGTAGAGGATGTGGAAAATGGAGGTTGGGAGCTTGTGGGTGGAGCTGTAGCAAATGCTCTTAGTCTGTTCTCTATAATTGACTCCACTTTCTTATTGAAAAAGTGTAAAGTGTAAGGCTTCACAAATACACACATAAAGAACAAGTGTTCTGTGCTCTGCCTGTGTCTGATGGCCCGCCTCGATGCTTTTCCAATGGAACTCACGTGGTTTGACCAAACATTGTTGTTTGATGTGGGCAATCAAACACAAGTGTTTGGTCAAACCATGTGACTTCCATTGGAAAAGCACTGAGGCACAGAACAGTTGTTCTTTATGTGTGTATGAAGGACAGCCATGCAACAAGGTTGTATCATGATGAAACCATGTGACTCCCATTGGAAATGCATCGAGGCGGCCATGACACACAGAAGACACAGGACACAAGTGTGTCTTACGTGTGAGTGAGTAGACAAAACAGGAAAAGGCGCACACCATAGTGTTGGCTGGCCTAAGGCAGTAAATGAGTAAAAATGAGAAAAAGGCCACACACTCGTAGCCACGATGCTGTGTAATTATTATCATCATCCAACGTTTCGACCTTTCAGCCTTCTTCAGGGAATAAAATAATTTTATTCCCTGAAGAAGGCCGAAAGGTGGAAACCGAGGGGACTGCGTGCGTGTCTGCCTCCGACCTTCCTCTCCGTATTTTCAAGTGAAGTCTTTATATGCTTGTTTGTGCGATATAGGAGGAAAACAGTTTCTCTCTATTAGTTCATTTACTTCACGGGTACACAGAGTCAAGTACTGCCGTATACACATACACAGCAATAGATTTCAGATTTTGTATTGAAGGGATAAAGACCCTTGAGATGCAGCATCTCATTTTCAAGGGGGACTCATAAAACAGGAACAAAATACATTGGAACGAAAAGTGCAGTATACACAGATACACAAAATATGCAGGCACATACTGTACACGCAGATAGTGTGCTCACCCTCTTGAATGTAATGCACAATCTATTTAAAGTGCGTTGGATATAAGGCGCTATATAAATGCACCATTTACCATTTACCAACGGGTTTCCTATACCCATGCACTTATCCCAAGAACGAAAATGATGTAGTGTTTGCAATGGGCCTGTGGGCATACTTACACATGCATATTTTTTGCTGTTGCTATTACTGTCCAAGGAAATGGAACCAATGAATTTTGCATTCCAACGGAACCAATTAGTTATTATTTAGCTCTTGTTAATCATTGATTAGTTCCGTATTTTATATAACCGCACAGACACTGCAGTCAACACGTTTCAAAGATGGTGTGGAACAGGCGGTGGGAAAGGTGAGAGGCATAATTGTCAAAGCGTACGTGAGTCCCACGAGTCTGAACCTTTTTTGTCCGGCGTGTGCATCGAAGGTGGCAGCAGGTGCCTTGATGTTGTGGAAGGCAGCATAGTGTTTGCATGACAACGACACGTTCCCCCCTCTTGGGGACTAATCAGGCTTATCTATCTTAAACCATCGAGACCTGAGGCCCATTCTACAAAATTAATGTCTTATATAGAAACCCATGTTTCTATATCAGTGGTTCTCAACCTTTTTCATGTCAAGGATCCCCAGACATATCTGTATTTGGCCGCCGACCCCCATCTGAAAATATGTTGCTCCAGGGACCCCCCCCCCCCCCCCCCTCAGAAGCAAAGATTTGAGTTAAAAATGTTCTGAAATAATTTGTATCCAAAGATTTTCACGATTTTTCAAAAATAGCAGATCTACAAGCACGTATAGCTCGGTGTTTTAAGCATTATGTTTGGTGTTTTACGTTTCGGGTTTGGACAGAAAGACCCAGGGACACACATAGCTGTGTAATGGAGTGGTTGCACCGCTGTGTAATGGAGTGGTTGCACCACTCAAAAATGGTTAGTAGAAAGGGGGAAAAAAAGAGTCTAGAATCAAATGAACATAAAGAACGACACTGAATAAAATAGTAGTAGGTGATGTTTCTTCATGGGAACCGAATAGCCGTTGAAAGAACCATTCCCTTTCTGTGTGAATTCACACTCGCAGCGTTGTCACCACTTTGCCCCAATGTATTTGACAAACTGAAACTGAACCAGTAGAGTGGGATACTGCACATTTTTCTGTAGACCAAATTTGTCTAAGAAAGCATACTACTTATACTCAATTACCTTTCTTGTCAGGATCAAGCATTCTAAAAGTCAACTGAAAAGCCAAATTAGCCTGTAATTGACCTGTTCTCGTGGGAATAAAGACTTTGGCAGTTGGGAGATTAACACCAAGGCATACTGTATGGTGACGCTGTCTCAAAGCATCATTGCAATCATTATACGCTACAAGTAAAATAACCCACACACTTGCACCCATGTTCCTCATGTCATATGAGAGGGGGGGGCGTAATTTCTTAAAGACAGTATCATCACCATCATTTGAAGACTTGTTTTTGAAGTCGACCGCCTGAGGCACACTCGTTAGCGGTTTACGGTTTCACCAATTTGCTCTAACGATGACATTACATAGATCCAAGAGAGCATGACCCAACATCTGGCAAGTATACTGTAGGATTCCAGGATCATGGAATCACAGTTCACTTCAGATAAGATAGCCTACGGAGTCTTCCATGTTTTACAGGGGGAGAGAGAGACAGAGAGAGAGAGAGAGAGAGAGAGCTAGGGACCCCCACCACAGCACTGTATGAAACAGTGTTGTTTTGGCAGCACATTTTGTAATGGCTGATTTTACTCTTACATTCATGCCTCCATCACATCCAGACTCGACTGCTGCAATAGCCTCCTGTATGGCGTCACCACCAAGGTTCTCAAAAAACTACAGTACGTTCAAAACTCTGCCGCCCGCCTGCTCACCAGAACCCGATACAGGGACCACATCACACCTGTCCTCCGTGAACTGCACTGCAGGCTTCCAGTCAAATTCAGAATCGACATCAAAATACTCACCACCCTCACCTCCAAAGCCCTCAACAACCAGACGCCCCCCCCCCTCCCCCTCTACCTCTCTGAACTCATCCAACGCCATGCCCCCACCCGCTCCCTCAGGTCAAGCACTGCCAACCTACTGGAACCCCACAAGCCCGACAAGAGAACCTGAACCTGGGGTGAGACAGGGCCTTCGCAGTGGCCACGCCCCCTCACTGTGGAACATCAGAGCTGCCCCCCCCCCCCCCACCTTTGACATGTTCAAAAGCACACTCAAAACCCACCTTTTCAGACTGGCTTTCCCTACTTAACAGAAAAGATGCAATTACTGAGGGCGAGAGAAAAAAGTAATAAGTAAAGTAATAAGTAACTAGTTACGTTTGGCAGGGAGTAATAAGTATAGTGTAACTTTATAACTTTTTTTTAAAGTAATAAATGACTGTTTAAGAGTAACTTTGACAACACTGTTCACGCCTCCTAAAAACCTTATTTCTGATTCAGGGTGCATACAATACTGCTGCAGGGACTCAGGGAGCCCCCAGTGTAATTTCGGTACAGTTGTGGACATAATATCTTGCAGCAGCCACACGATCCTTTACGTTCTGTAGCAACTAGGACGCCGGGTCATTCTGTACATGCTGTACTTTCTGCAACAATTGAATTGTTGTGCATGCCGGGGACAAAATGGAACAACAACTAAGTGATATCACATTTCAGCACCCTGGGGACAAAATGGAACAGCGAGTGATAACACATTTCAGCACCTCAAATGCTGGCTGGTCTCGTGGGGAAGTGCACATACATTCGCACAGTATATACTCATTGCTCATTGACAGGGCGTCAATTGAGTACCACAGACGGAAAACTGTCCAAGTCCAAATGTCAGACTGACCCCTCCACAAAAAGGCCTCGTTGTCCTGAACCCTTATCTATCATTTATACATTGTGGATAAATAGTGTGGACTTGGACTGTTTTTCGTCTGTGGCATTATTGGGTATGGCAGGATATGGCAGCTGCCATTCCTTGGCTACAGGGGAAAACTTAAATGTACTTTGAAAAAATAAATCCATGAATGTCTCTTTGTCTATATCTGCGTTGATTACTTCTGTTATTAAATTACAGTAAAATAGCTACAAATGCAAATTTGAACAAAGTGATTGTTTTCACAAGGTATTATTATATTGCCCACAACATACAGTATTCCGCCTATATCTCAACTTCCAGGTTGTGAGCATTAGCAGGCGCCACAATTTCAGGATTCTGTGAGGGAGAGATAGTGTGTTTACAGCATATACACTGTGTGCTAAAACCTAAACTGAAGAGCACCACAACATCCCTTTTTTTGGGGGGGGGGGGGGGAAGACTGCGACTGCCCAGCAGCAGAAGAAGACTGACGAGTTTGCCTCGGAAACCCAGACGTGTTTATTTAGTGAGACTTGGTTTAATTGAGCCCCTGCATAGCCTCTAGCCCCCAGATAACACCAGCACCAACACCACCAGCACCAGCATACAGGTAAACACAAGGCTCCTGCTAATACTGCAGTGAATCTCCAGGATGCCTAATTGTCCCCACCAGGCCGAAGGCATGGGGAGAGAGTATGTTTTGCACTTCGTGTGTGTCCGTGTGTGTGTGTGTGTGTGTGTGTGTGTGTGTGTGTGTGTGTGTGTGTATGTGTGTGTCCGTGTGTGTGTGTCTACATGGCTGTCATGTTGGAAACAGCAGTAAATCAAGCGGGGCGCAGCCGCACAGCTGGTGCTCATGAGGGTCTGATCAGGACATAACTCACTGCTGAATTCAGCCATTGACCAATCAGAATCAAGCATTCGCGTGCGGACAGAGGTGAGTTATATACTCACTGGTTGTTGTTGTCTGTAGAGGAGGCAGTGGAGGTTCCATCCCCGGTGGCTCCATGTGTCTGTAGAGGAGGCAGTGGAGGTTCCATCCCCGGTGGCTCCACCCATATGGAAAAAAAAGTAGAAGAAACATATATGTTGTCCTGTTGCCTCCAATAGTAAGTATTTACATTTTTTATGTATGTCATTTACATGTATGTCATGTAAAGTACATACTAGATTTTATATGTGAACTCTTGAAAGTGGCACCTTTCATACAATCCTCATATAAGACAATAAAGTGAATCATGTATGAATCAAGTAAACAACATGTATGTGATCTATGAGGTAAGTACATGGCAAACTGTATTTTCCTTACATGTTCCATACAATGTTTGTAGTTTTAAATTATATGAGATATATCCTTTCCATATATAAAGAAAATACCATTATAGTATGTATTTTATAGTTTGTAACCATTTAATTTACAAGAAAAGTATGCTTCTTTTATGATTTTTATAACATTGTTATAAAATCAGCCAATACATTATACCTTATAGTTGTAAAAAAAACATATGTTTTATCTATGACTATATATAAGTTTTTATATGTGAAGTGTATGATAGGTATAAAAAACATATGCGCTATAGACCCCTGGGAGATAGTTGCTGAGATAGAGCACCACACCTACTATACCATCAACTCCCAATTCTTCCCGCATCACTTACCGCACCCAAGCTGTGTTACTCATACGCTGAGTTGCCAGTGCCCAGGATCGAACCCACGAACTTGTGGTCTTAAGGCGAGAGCTCTACCGACTGAGCTACCCAGACACATCCTGACATATGTGAAGTGTTTGATATGCTCTCTTTATGTTTTTTGTTTTTTTTAGAAGATTCTTATAAGTTACCATAGCAGTGTAAAATATAATGCATTGGGAGGTACATGGGGGGACATTGGTGGTGACACTGGCTGGGGGGGCACTGGCTGGGGGGGGGGCACTGGTTGGGGGGGCACTGGGGGCTTGTGTCACACTGGGGGGACACTGGCTGGGGAGGACACTGGCTGGGGGGGGGCATCACACTGGGGGGACACTGGCTGGGGGGCACTGGGTGGGGGGTGTCACACTGGGGGGGTCACTGGCTGGGGAGGACACTGGCTGGGGGGGCACTGGGTGGGGGGATCTTAAATAATGTAGGAGTCATAAAATGTAAAAGGGAATACAACTCATTATTTTGTCATCTCATGTTATTTCATTGTAAGATTAGGTTTTGTTTAATTTGGATGTCTCTGTGACATACATGGCCTGTATTGTATGGTTTCTATACAATATCCTATCAGATTTTGGTTTCACTGATGTTTGCCCAACTCTACAAGTTTGACAACACACAATTACTAAGGATTTTGTATGTGGATTTACTGCAGTAATTATTTATAAGTTCATATATATTTCAATTTATACTAATTTACTAAGAATATTGTATGTGGATTTACCGTCACATATAGTTCTTATAAGTTACAAAATTATATAGGTTTCACTTTACAAAAACTTACTATGGCTCTATATATGTGCTTTGACTGTTATATATAGTTCCTATAAATGACAAAATTATATAAGTTTCACTTTACAAAAACTTACTATGGCTCTTATATGTGCTTTGACTGTTTTATATAGTTCCTATAAATGACAAAATTATATAAGTTTCACTTTACAAAAACTTACTATGGCTCTTATATGTGCTTTGACTGTTTTATATAGTTCCTATAAATGACAAAATTATATAAGTTTCACTTTACAAAAACTTACTATGGCTCTTATATGTGCTTTGACTGTTTTATATAGTTCCTATAAATGACAAAATTATATATGTTTCACTTTGCAAAAAAATACTATGGATCTTATATGTGCTTTGACTGTTTTATATAGTTCCTATAAATGACAAAATTATATAAGTTTCACTTTACAAAAAAATACTATGGATCTTATATGTGCTTTGACTGTTTTATATAGTTCATATAAATGACAAAATTATATAAGTTTCACTTTACAAAAAAATACTATGGATCTTATATCTGCTTTGACTGTCATATATATTAACTACAAGTTTCATGTAAAACATATACAAATTTAGTATTTTTTTTTCCATATGGGCATGTGTCTGTAGAGGAGGCAGTGGAGGTTCCATCCTCGGCTCCATGTGTCTGTAGAGGTGGCAGTGGAGGTTCCATCCCCGGCTCCATGTGTCTGTAGAGGTGGCAGTGGAGGTTCCATCCTCGGCTCCATGTGTCTGTAGAGGTGGCAGTGGAGGTTCCATCCTCGGCTCCATGTGTCTGTAGAGGTGGCAGTGGAGGTTCCATCCCCGGCTCCATGTGTCTGTAGAGGTGGCAGTGGAGGTTCCATCCTCGGCTCCATGTGTCTGTAGAGGTGGCAGTGGAGGTTCCATCCCCGGCTCCATGTGTCTGTAGAGGTGGCAGTGGAGGTTCCATCCTCGGCTCCATGTGTCTGTAGAGGTGGCAGTGGAGGTTCCATCCTCGGCTCCATGTGTCTGTAGAGGTGGCAGTGGAGGTTCCATCCCCGGCTCCATGTGTCTGTAGAGGTGGCAGTGGAGGTTCCATCCCCGGCTCCATGTGTCTGTAGAGGAGGCAGTGGAGGTTCCATCCCCGGCTCCATGTGTCTGTAGAGGTGGCAGTGGAGGTTCCATCCCCGGTGGCTCCATGTGTGTCCAAGTGTCCATGAGCAAGACACTCAACCCCAACCGCTCCCTGCAGGTTGATGTCTTGCAGGGTTTTTCCCCGGCCACGATGAGCAGGGACCAGAGTTTGGTCGGCAAAGAGACACACCAGGATTCGTGTGTGGTTTTCTTTATGTAACCTGGCAAATGGGGCACAGGACACAGACATATATTGGGGTTCTTTATTTCCCAAGAAGTTGGTGTTGGTGTATCTTATTGGTATAAAGAATGCCACAGTTTGGCAAATATGGCATGCAAGCCTGTAACATAAAATAAATCAATAAAACAAAATACGGTAGTGGCACTATCTACATAAAACAAAGAGGAAAGATACCACAATGAAATGAGATATTCCATTTCAATGAAACAAACATAAAATGACATTAATTGTGAGTTAAACCTAAAACTCACCACAAACAGTGTATGAGGAATGGCCAACTCACACACTGAGCAAACACTGGTCTCCCCTCTCCCAAGATTCACCCTTTTTCACTGAGAAACACATTACATTCACAACATTATAGTAACCTCTATAAAGAGATCAACCTTACAATTCACTTAATGTAGAATTAGAAATAGAAATACAAAGAAGCAGTACTTACAGTACAAAGACACAAAAACTCATATCAACCAAGTTGATAATAGCTAGTTCAGCTTTCACCTCTTGTTTACAAACTGCAACCATCAACAACATGTATTCTTAATCATCTGGAAATACACTCATACTATACTGCATCAAGAATGTGTTTACATTTGTATCTGAAAATATACAATGCAAGTATTGCATTTTTACCATCAAGATCTTCTCAAAGAATCCCCACAAATACAGGTTGCTTCTTATTATTCAAGACGTTTTTCAGTGTAACCCTTGACCCCCAGAACATGGCACTCTTAAAGTGACAGTGTCCCTGGTGGATTTACATAGAACTACAGGCATATATGCCACTGGGCTACATTTAAAACAAACTATTGTATCGGGGCGCTGGCCATGTGGTCCAGGCGCATGCCACATATAGACTTTGGCCTGAACAACGTGTGTTCGGGGTCCAGTTCATGACGACCTTTGCTTCACGTCGCTCCCCTTCTTTCTCTCCCTCTTTCCTGTCTATCTTCGCTTGATACTATCTAGAGAATAGCAGAAAAGCCAAAATAAATATTTTTATTTTCTCCATGAAAACATGACAGAATGACAGACATTATTAATTCTAGGCCCCAAGTAATGAAGACAAGCTGAAGACTGAGCTAGCCAAAATGAAACATCAGGGAAGCATATATAGTGGCTGATCAAACCACTAATGACATAAAGGAGAAGACAAATTATAACATTTAAACATGCTACAAGTCACTGCAACACCATCCACTACAACACGTCACTAACTCATTAACAAAACAAAAATACAACTGAAACTGAAAATATCAAAAATGCATTTCTTCAAAAAATACTAATACATTCAAAACTAAACCCCTGCCCATCCCTATATGCAAAGAGGACATGGTGCAGTCCAATTACCCAGCTCCATGTAAGCAGCTGATCCTTTCTGTGGCCAGCCATTTCAACCCTGCAGTATCCTCATGAACTGATACTCAAAACAAATACAAATAACAAATAACTCCTGATTAAAAACTTGGCATTGACTAAATTAAGCGTATGTACACTCCAGTCTGTAACTTTATCACCAAACTTTAAGTAAACAGTGTGTCATTTAAACCAGTTGTATTACATTATGACT
Source organism: Protomyctophum bolini (assembly GCF_963924005.1). Taxonomy (NCBI): domain Eukaryota; kingdom Metazoa; phylum Chordata; class Actinopteri; order Myctophiformes; family Myctophidae; genus Protomyctophum; species Protomyctophum bolini. Next base: position 3,648,742 of record NC_137876.1, on the reverse strand, counting down.
CTGTATTTGTACAAGTCATAATATGAATTTGCAGATATCCATAATTCTGGAATTTTGTACTAGTCACAATATATTTTTTGGAAATACAAAATATAATTATGGATGTCTTTTTTTTAATCTGAAATGGTAGTTTCTCATTGCATTGTACATATCTGAAATGGTAGTTTGTTCTATAGTAAGAATTGAATTATAGATATCCAGAATGTTGATTTTCAGATATGCAGTTACGGATATCCATGGGTCAGCGGTTCGAATCCCGGCTCCTCCTCCTGTCTACATGTCGAAGTGTCCTTGGGCAAAGACACTGAACCCCAAATTGCTCCCGATGTGCTGGTTGGTACCTTGCATGGCTTCCGCCGCAATCGGTGTATGAATGTGTGAATGTAATGCAAAAAAATATGTAAAGCGCCTTGGATAAAAGCGCTATGTAAATGCACCATTTACCATTTACTACAGTCGCCTAACAACCTGTTCTCCAGCTTCTTGGTCCTTGTTGCTCAGTTTGTTCAGGTTGTACTTCAGCTAAAGGATATCCATCACAAGGCTATCAAATGTTGACTCGAGGCACAAATTGAACGCCCACACGCGTGCCCAGATAATCTAGGGGAGATGGAGCGTGTAGGTGGATGGATGGTTGCTGCCACAGCCACTGTACCAAGCTATAATAGTTTCTTCAACAGCACTGACACAAGGCTTTGTGAAGTTTATCATTTTGTCAGCCTTTTCATCTTTCCTTTGAAGGCAGGACTTTGACGTGTAAAGCTTGTAACATCAAGAGAGGTCAAACTCATATACACGCTGCTGTTCGTGTCACACCAGGAGCGTCATTTTGGGGTCCCATTGGGGATTGCCAACGCCCCCATATAGGCGTCAAATTCAGCTCATTCAAGCATACTTTAATTTCTCCACCTCATGAACATTGTTTGCATATTAACCCATTCTGAACGGGAACCCATTTTGGTGTTAGCATCATGTTATGCTTTAGCTATTGAAAAATAGCAGATCTACAAGCTCATAGCGCGCCACCGAGTGGCGCGCTATGAGCTTGTAGGTCTGCTATTTTTGAAAAATCGAAGAACGACTGGCATTTTTAGAATCTGATCTCAGGTCAGAATGGGTCAATCAGATCCAGTGTGTGTCCAGTGGAAACCTCGTATGAATCTGATCTCAGGTCAGAATGGGTTAATCTGATATGAGGTCAGTGCTGAGTGCTTTTCAACGCCCGTCCGTTCGAGATGATGATGCGACACATCTGTGATTCTGCAACCATAAGTACAACTTTTAGGTATTTGTACCAATAGGCTACTTTTACTAACTACTCCACTGCATCTCGTCTCTCGTATTGTACTTTTACTCATTTATTTATAAACGTTTATTTGAGAACTTTAGTTGCTATAGTTACATTGTATACTTTTACTCATTTATTTATAAACACAGAGACACAGCCATGGACACAGGGACACAGCCAGCCAGGGACACATGACACAGCCAGGGACACAGCCAGCCAGGGGCACATGACACAGCCAGGGACACAGCCAGCCAGGGACACAGCCAGCCAGGGACACAGGGACACAGCCAGGGACACAGGGACACAGCTAGGGACACAGGGACACAGCCAGTGACACAGGGACACAGCTAGGGACACAGGGACACAGCCAGGGACACAGGGACACAGCTAGGGACACAGGGACACAGCCAGTGACACAGGGACACAGCTAGGGACACAGGGACACAGCTAGGGACACAGGGACACAGCCAGCCAGGGACATAGCCAGGGACACAGGGACACAGCCAGGGACACAGCCAGCCAGGGACACAGCCAGGGACACAGGGGGACAGCCAGCCAGGGACACAGCCAGCCAGGGACACAGCCAGCCAGGGACACAGCCAGGGACACAGCCAGCCAGGGACACAGCCAGGAACACAGCCAGGGACACAGGGACACAGCCAGGGACACAGGGACACAGCCAGGGACACAGGGACACAGGAACACAGCCAGGGACACACAAAGCTCCCTGGAGTAAAAAAAATAAAAAAGGGTGAAAAAAAGAATGACCCAAGACTGAAGTGGATGGTCTTCCGTCTCATCATTGCAGACAGCCAGACACGTACATTCATTGCAGCCACGTACATTTATTGCAGACACGTACATTTGTCAAATCAAAACAGTCGAAGCCTAGATAGCTTGCTGCTTATCGGAAATGGTAATTAAAAAATGCATGTAACGGAGACAAACATGACAGGCTTGACAGCCTCCTTTCTCTGCTTCTGGCAGGTGTATAGTTCCAGAACTCTATAGCATTCTGAGAATACTGTAGTTGTCTGGCTATATTCACAAGACTACTATATAGCCTAATACTGTATACTATATTCAGTGGGAACGACAGACTGACAGCGGTATGTATGCCTGCTGATGCTTAAAGAACATCCGATGAGCTCACAAAGACGGGCCGGTCAGTCCGACGAGTTGTGAAAGGCACACGGAATCTGCCATGCAAGACTGAACAGATACTCACTGCATGAAATCAGTGCAGACGCTGGCTCTGAGTGAGCGAGGGTCCTGTGATCTTCAAGGTTTATCAGAGCAGAAAGCGTGTTTTCTCTGAGGTGCAGGGAGGTGTTGGCTGGAGGTGTTGGCTGATTATGTGACTCGGGCAGCAGACCTTGAGTCAAACAGTATATGACAGGTTATTCACAGGAGACTCTCTGGTAGAATGTAATACCAGCGTAGGGTGAGACAGCCAAATTGAAAAAAATAATAATTGCATGTCTGCAGGTTTTCAACAATGTTTTCTGTAAGCAATATATAACGTTGCTGCCAATATATAGCCTCACATATCCATATTTAATCCTTTTATGTTCAGCAACAGTCGTCTATAATAACGACTCAAAACACACCGGGTTGAAAGTTTGTGTAGGCGTTTATAAATATTGAATCTTCTTTCGTCCTATTTCTTTGAAAAGTAACGGTTATTTGATACATGCAAGGTTACTGTGCTGATATAACCAGTGGTGTATAAAGTAAATTGGAGTATTTCCCATTTTCAACACTTCTACTTATTGAAATACGTTTAGATCATCCTCATGGACGGAGCTGCAGTAGAAATGGTCAGCGAGTTCCAAGATCCTCGGAGTATGTATCGAGGAGGAGCTCAAATGGGACGCACACATGAGGGGAAAAAAAGGCTCAACAGTGACTGTACTCATGGTTCATGTATGTAGTCATGGCTCCGTCGCAGGACCAGAGTACATGCCTTTTGTCCAACGAGGCATAGGTCCGATCCATTGGTCCCATCGACTACCTACCCCAAACCCTCTCCCTAACCATAACCGTATTACATAAAGTATTACAGTATACAACCATAGCTGCTCTCCCTGACATGTGCCCTGTGGAGTCTCGCCTAAATAAATATACCCCCGATCAGGTGACAGTTTCTACAGGGCCCGCCAGCGAGGTGACATCAGAGACCAGAACCTCGGAAAGCTCCACTGCCCACGGGCCGAGTCCTTGATGACCTCAGAGACCAGCACCTCAGACAGCACCACTGCCTTTGGGCCGAGTCCTTGATGGAACGTTTGTTCACGCAGTGGAAGGTATAGCCCGCATATTCGCTTATATTATTCGTTAATATTGTAATCGCGGTGCACGGTCAAATCACAAATGATCAGCACCGTAGTTTCTGAGAAAACAGAAAGATCGCGGTAAGATCTTAACCCGTCAGATGACGGGTTAAGATCTTACCCCTGAAGGTCGCCATACCCGTCAGATGGCGGGTTGTAAGGTTTATATCGATGCCATGTAGCCGAAGCTCAACACTAACCTTTCGTGCTGCCCAGGCTGCTAGACAGCCTGGATCAATGCACGCGCCTCCCATAAGGATCCACTCATTTCTTTTGTTTCTTTGCAGCTTGTTTTCTCCGAAAAATAGAGGAGTTGAATCGGGTGGTGAGGACAGCTGGGAGGATCATCGGTCCCTCTGTTCCCCCCTTGTTGGTGCAGCTCTATGAAGAGAAGAGCCACCAGCACCATTAGGGTCCCCCATCATCCATCCCACGGCCTGTTCTTTACTCTTTCCCAGAGGATTCCCAACGAGGATGAAAAACAGCTTTTTTTTACAGGCTTGTAAATGAACTGCGCCCCCCTGTTTTAGTTTTTATAGCTTATATTTTTAAAATAAATAGGTTCTACGTTTTATGTTGCACTGCCAATAACTGAGGGGAAAAAATGTCATATTCTTTATGTATGCAAGTATACATGATGGGAAAATGACAAAAATGGGAGGAGTACAATGAAATCAACAACGGTGACCCAGCACTGTTATTATTGCGAACGCAGTGAACACTAACTATGAGACCTAGCAGATCATGTCTGTCTGTCTGTGTGTCTGTGTGTCTGTCCCGCATAACCAGTCCCCAAAGCAGCTATACGTCCAAATATGGAGTGTGTTGCATCGATACAAACAAATCACTCAGCTCCATATATGGGCACAAAAGGGGCCAGGTCCACATAAAACTTAACTTAAAAAAAACTTAAATTAAAAAAAAATTAACTTAAAAAATATATATATATGTACGAGCTGCGTTCGCTTCCCGCGTTTGCGCGTCTTACTTGTAGTATATTATAGTATAGCTATGATGGTGTCACTGTCTGGTGTTTGTCCTAATAGTTAACATGCTATACACACGCTCCGCTGAAACACGGGCCTTTTGTGTGTTTCATCACACAGGCAACGGTTTGCTCCGTTAATCTCTGAATATCCGCCTCAGTCTCCACTAGATGTGTTTGACCAACACGGGACAAAACATCTGTTGATTCCAGGGCTATTGATGTCTCCTCCGCCGAGTCCAAGCCCTTAACCCATTCTGAACGGGAACCCATTTTGGTGTTGGCATCATGTCATGCTTTAGCTATTGAAAAATAGCAGATCTACAAGCTCATAGCGCGCCACCGAGTGGCGCGCTACGAGCTTGTAGGTCTGCTATTTTTGAAAAATCGAAGAACGACTGACATTTTTAGAATCTGATCTCAGGTCAGAATGGGATAATCAGACCAGTGTGTGTCCAGTGGAAACCTCGTATGAATCTGATCTCAGGTCAGAATGGGTTAATCCCGGGGGCTTTAAGACGATAGCCTGCCGAGGAATCACAATAAAGGCACGTTGATGTTAATCGCAATCTCCAGTGAACACGCACGCGTCTCTCGTGTTATGTAGCCTCATGGGGAGGCAGATTAGAAGTGATCTGGCTATTATTACATTACATGACGAGCAGCGCGGCTGAAGACACGAACAGCTTGCTGCCGTTCGAGATGTCGTAGAGCTTTTCCTCCGAGTGTTCTTAATCCATTTTGGGCGGGAACACCCTTTTTGGTGTTTTAGTTATACTTTTAGCTATTGAAAAATAGCAGATCTACAAGTTCATAGCGTGGCACAGTTCATAGCGCGGCACAGTTCATAGCGCGGCACAGTTCATAGCGCGGCACTCGGTGAACTATGAAAATGTGTGGCTCAAATCTTTGAATATATATATTCTTTCAGAGTTTCAGTTTCAAATCTTTGCTTCTGGGGTGTCGCTGGAACAACATATTTTCAGATGTGGGTCGGCGGCATATTACATAAAAAATGTTGGGGTCCTTGTCATGAAATATCGAGACCCACTGATATAGAAACATAAGGTTTTTCAGAAAAAATATTGACGTCAGACCTAAATGGGTTAATGACTGCTGGCTCCAGCTGTGCCCGAGTCATCCTGTGTGCTATACAGTACAGTACAGTACAGTACAGTACAGTACAGTACAGTACAGTACAGTACAGTACAGTACAGTACAGTACAGTACAGTACAGTACAAAAGCAGTGGTTGACGGTAACTAATACATCGTTGTCTTGAGTTTCATGTAGGCATAGGTAAGTATTATTTTTTAAATAATCTGTACATACATGGGACATAAAAAGCAACAATACAATTGCAATACTAGTCATTAAACTATACTAATATAGACTGAACTGAAGTAATTCAAAGCGATAATGTTTGCACGTTTGGAACAGCTGAAATCAATACTATACGTTATACCGATAACCTTAACCTGCTTGGGAACCGAAAGGTTCCCGGTTCGATCCCTGTGGGCTCCCCCAGAGTTAGTGTGGAAGTGTCCTTGAGCAAGACTCTGAACCCCATATTGCTCCTGATGAGCAGGTTGGTGCCTTGCATGGTTTCCCCCGCCATCGGGTGTATGAACGTATGTGTGTGAATGTAGTAAGTAAGTAAGTACAGTAAGTACAGTAAGTAGCCTTGCCGAGCCATGAGGCCCATAGGGGCAGGAGCCTATCTCCTGTTTCTGTAGCGTGAGGCTTTCTGTACACCCCCTGGACATGACGCTAGTATGTCGCAGGGACTTACTTAACCCCAATCCAACGCTTGATGCTGAGTGTCAAGCAGGTCCCATTTTTACAATCTTTGGAATGACCCGGCCGGGGATCAAACCCCAACCTCCCAGTCTCAGGGCGGACACTCTATAACCACAAGGCCAACTGAGCTGGTGAATGGGTGAATGTAATCCACTATAATCTATGTAAAGCGCCTTGGGATAAAGGCGCTATATAAATGCACCATATCCAACCACAAGGCCTGTTTTGTGTAGCACTATAAGGCTATACGTTTACACTTTGCCTCCAGAGTACTGAGGGCTGAGTACCTACTTGTCCATCACTGAATGCATCACAGAGCTATTCCCTGTCCTATAATCCACATGGGGCCGCGTCAGCAGCATGCTCCATTTCACCACTACGACGAACAATAGTAAACAAAGCTTGATGTGATTGAAGAACTGTTCCTGTTCGCTCAGAGCCCTGAGCCACCGCTGTGCACGAGGCGTGCACACGCACACGCACACGCACAGCCTGCTGTGTGTTTGTTGACACACGGTCCATTGGCTCCGCTAATGGTGGAATTTTCCCCTCCGATTCAGACTCAACTTCTCTTCTTGTCACATCAAAGGTTTAACAGGTGTAAAATGGGGCGTCGTATACACATGGCCTATACAAGATGCCGTCGGTCGCAGAGAAATGGCTGGGTACAGAATGAGAGAAAGAGAAAGAAATATAAATCAAGGGAAAACGTGTTGCGTGTGTCAAAATAAATAAGTGATATTGGCCTAACCTGACAGTAACGGATGTCAAATATAGGGTGCGTGGTTACAAATACATTAAGCAATTAAAGAAGCAGAAATAGAAACAGACCTTTGCTTGTCTATACTAGTCTCTTGTGCGACATCAATTAGCAGCAGATATCATTAGATATCATATCATTAGACATCAATTAGCAGCAGATATCATTAGATATCATATCATTAGACATCAATTAGCAGCAGATATCAGATGTCAGCGTATGCAGAAGTGATATATCACAAATATATAGACACATATTGTATACACAAAAAAAAATATTAAGCGATATTACACAAGAAGGTGTTCTTTATCGTCATTAATGCGTGTCTGCGATGCTGCAGGAACTCAGGGGCCTGAGCGAGGCCCTATGCTTTAGGGCCCTCAGGGCCTGAGTGAGGCCCGATGTTGAGGGGCCCAAAAGAGGAGTTTATGATTATAAAGATGTCTTGGTCAACTAAAACTATGATGAAAAATGTTCGTCGACTACCTTTTTTCATTGATGACTAAAATGTTAGGAAGGGACTAGTGGACAAGAGTGCAGTACAAGTAATTTTACACATGGTTGTTTCAGGGTTGGTATAAGGTCAATAACACACGCACACACACACACGCACACACACACACACGCTCACACGCATACACACACGCACACGCTCACACGCACACGCGCACATGCACACATACACAACAAAATATATAACGGGTTAAAGGATTTAGAACAGCTGTTGCAAGTCATCTCGACAGAGTGCATTTCTAGTTGTTGTTGTTATTATTATTACCATTATTACTATTTTTTTTTTCTTTTTTAAGCACGTGCCCAACAACTAAGAGAGGAAAATAGGCACTCACCACTGACCACAATCACAATACAACAACAAAAAAAGGGAAATAAATGCAATTCACCTGAAAACACCGGCCAGTCCCGCTGTATGCAAGTAACGGCACTTGGGAAATCAGCCAGAAGCCGACCCGTGCTGTGAACAGCGGCCGAGGGCAATACCAACCACCAGCGCTTGACCCCGCAGCAAATAATAACCAAGTTAAATCCCATGCCGTGTGTCTCACATACAGAGGGAATCGAAGCAAAACAATCCCACCTGCGGAGCACAGCGGGAAAACATGGAGATTGTTAACAGTCATGCCTCAGGTGAGGAAGGCATCGCATGAACGGTGAGCGAGTCATTATTGACAAATACAACCAGGTGAACAGCCTAGGGTTCGACCTGCAGTGGCCAATTTAGAAATATATAATTCAACAAACACAATAGCAATAGCAACAACAAAGTAGTTTCATTGATTTAAAAAAAAAAAAGGACTTGTTTTGGAAAGCACCGAATGGCCCTGAACATAATGCTGGAGCCTTCAGTCTCATGGTCGGGGGGGTAGGACCAAGTCTCATGGGATTTGTTTATAAACATTTTGGTATTTGTTTATAAACATTTTGGTATTTGTTTATAAACATTTGTGATTTGTTTATAAACATTTGTGATTTGTTTATAAACATTTTGGGATTTGTTTATAAACATTTGGGATTTGTTTACAAACATTTGGGATTTGTAAGTCTCATGGGGGGGGGTAGGACCACTACCAGTTGGCCTGTAGTAAGTATCATGGGGGGGGTAGGACCACTACCAGTTGACCTGTAGTAAGTCTCATGGTCGGGGGGGTAGGACCAAGTCTCATGGGTTTTGGGATTTGTTTATAAACATTTTGGTATTTGTTTATAAACATTTGGGATTTGTTTATAAACATTTGGGATTTGTTTATAAACATTTGGGATTTGTTTATAAACATTTTGGGATTTGTTTATAAACATTTGGGATTTGTTTACAAACATTTGGGATTTGTTTATAAACATTTGGGATTTGTAAGTCTCATGGGGGGGGGGGGGGGGGGGGGGGGGGGTAGGACCACTACCAGGCTGCATTGTTTATTTATTTATTGTTTATTCTGCATTTGAGCCACGGAACCACCATGAGATTTTATAGCCTCTCAGACCCCAAAAAACTAAAATATGATGTTGTTGTTATCGTTGGATAAGCCTTTGTTCCACAGCTCCATGCATTCCAGGCACGACAGGAGATTTAACAGGCAGACATTGATCAAAAATAACAAATCATTTTACATTCTCGAATTGTGTATTGACTAACATTTTGGATGTGTACAGAATACTGTATAGTTTGATATCGCACAAGGATAAAAAATAAGAAATCTAATGAAGGAAAATGAAGAATGTATAATTAATGCAAAGACATCTTTGTTTGTTTTCACCACCAATGCTGCATGCTGGCTTATACGGGTACTTTATTTGCTTTGAGAAATTAGCAAACATTACATTGTAATATTGAAAGGCCATTAAAATCACAAAATAAATCAAAGTTCGCTTTATTAAAGCAAACATAATTATGTTGCGGCTCCAAATGGAATTATAATAATGTTTTGGTCCAAAAGTGTCTCTTTTGATAATAAAGGTTGCCGACCCCTGTTATAGTAGAACATTCTGTCTTTTCTGGGGAAATCATGACTTCCATAAAAGAGCTGACAAACACACCTTTTCACCAGTGTTGTTTAAAATGGGTCTTAATGCTTCCTTCTCGAGTAGAATTATTAATGTTTTGTACAAGGGTCCATGACAAAGAAAATAATATGATGTGGAGACAATAAAGACTATTATTATCATTATTATTGAAGGTGGTATAACAGACCATTTGCTCAGTACAATATTTCGGGGGCATATTTAGAATGTGTGCAGGGTTGAGTATGTTGAATCTAGTTTGCATTAATGAGGATTTAGTTGACACATTTAGTTTATCGTTGAAATAAAATGGCAATAGCATTCAGTGTGGGGCAGACGGCCTGTCTGTCACAGCCAGATTGGGGTGGGTGTGTGAGGCGAGGTGAGGGGGGATGATGACGATGCTCAGGCAGAGTGCTGTGTCTTTTCGGGCCGCTGGATTATAACAGTAAACATGGGATTGTGTTACGTAACACCAGTGTTGGCAAAATATTACTTTAACACTAATATACTACTTATTACTTATTACTTTTAAAAAAGGAATAAAGTTACACTACTTATTACTCCCTGAGAAAAGTAACTAGTTACTTATTACTTTTTTCTCTCGCCCCCAGTAATTGCATATTTTGTCCCCAAAAGTCTTACTTTGCATTTTCAACATTAGCAGTCCCCCCTCCCCTATTCTGCAGTGTTTATTTAACTCTAAAAAGTCTACTGTACACATGATGAAGGTTCCATTTGTACACATAGATTAAAAGTAGATTTTTTTCGACATGGAATATAGCTTCTTCCCTACTTGCAGCGGACAATAATGTTCATCTCGTCTTGATCGATGGAAAAAAGTAAATGTAATATTATTACTCAAAATGTGAAAGTAACTAGTTAAGTTACATATTACTGGAAAAAAGTAATAATATTACTGAAAGTAGTATATTACTTAAGTTACTTGCCAACACTGCGTAAGACGTTGTAGTCCAGACGGTCCTCACACTGCAGGCCCCGACCAGCAGCGGGCCGGGCCGTTTGAGGCAGACTAACATCAGTCACTCTACCGTTCACCTTTAGTAGAAGAGGTGCAGGTTTACCCCGCAGCTATGTCGGCTCCACCTATACAGGAAATACATAAACTGCGACCATGAGACCCGTTTCTGAATTCGTCTATCCACACTTTTCCTGGGCTGTGTGTGCTCCAGTTCCCGTCGATTTGATCCAATGAAACTGGTCAGATGACCAATGATATCCAATGAAATCAACAGGAACTGGAGCACACACAGCCCAGGAAAAGTGTGGATAGGGACGTTGAAGTAAGTCAAAATTTCACCACATCTTTAAGGTTAACTGGAAAAAAAAGTAGGTATTTGACAAAGCAAGATTTGGCACTGAGATGTTGCCGTGTCTGCCTTGACAGACACTGAGCTGGATGGCTTTTTATAGCAGAGGGCTGTAGCAGAGGAGGACGATTAGGGAATCTGCTGCAGGTGTGCCAGCCTGTGTGTGTGTGTGTGTGTGTGTGTGTGTGCCAGCCTGTGTGTGTGTGTGTATTTCGAACATCTCATAGGCCTACATACTTTTATTTCAACCCGACTTGACTACTGTAATGCACTGTATGTTGGTGTTACCCAAGCCTGTCTGTCTGTCACCACTAGAGTTAGTCCAAAACGCGGCCTGCTCGCCTCTTAACAGGGACACGGAAGTATGATCACATCTCCCCGATCCTTGCCTCAACTACACTGGCTTCCTGTGCGTTACAGGATCCAGTTTAAGACTGTAATGTTTGCTTTTAAGTCTGTAAATGGGTTGGCACCAGTCTATATATCGGAACTTGTAGCTCCCAAAGTATCGACAAGGGCCCTGAGGTCGACTGACCAGTCACGTCTCCCTAAATCAAAGCTGAAATCCCGGGGGGGATAGGTCATTTTCTGTTGTAGCACACACACTGTGGAATGAACTTCCACCTCATGTCAGAGCTTCTCAATCCTTGTCTGTGTTTAAATCACGTCTGAAAACTCACTTGTACTCCTTGGCATTTGAACATACTGATTATTAAGAGTTGCTGCTTATAAATAAAGTGGATTGGATTGGATTGTGTGTTGTCATGGCCACACACAACAATGGCAATGTAAACGTACGTTTTCTCATACCGCTCCTTTGAATTGAAATGGAATTTAATTGAGAGAGAGAGAGAGAGAGAGAGAGAGAGAGAGAGAAAGATAGAGAGAAAGAGAGAGGTGACATCATGTCAGGTCAGTGGTGTAATTAGCTGTTAGCACCTATCTCGTCTCCATCCACATGACTATAACTGCCATGCGTTTGTTCTCAGCCAATTAAGTGCACAATTAAGTGCTGCAGGTGCGCAGATACACAACTATACCAGCGGTGAAACAATGCTCTCATTATCCTGTTTATAATACACCGAAATGTCAGAAGCAGGTTGGAATAAATAGACCTTTAAAAAGCTATGATACCAATTAAGAGTGTTCTCCATCACCTAGAGCGGGGCACTCATAGCAGAGCACATATATGGACACGGCCAATTATTTGATTGGTCGTGAGACAACATGGCCAAAGCATTTTCGCCAAAAAACGTGATCTATGTAAAGCGCGTTGGATAAAATAAGCGCTATATATATATACTGCAAATGTATGCACCGTTTCCTCAAGCTCGAAATGCCGGAGCTGATATATAGATCTGCTATATACTTGTTGAATATGAATCCTGAAAACTATATAAAAGTAAGAGTTTTGGACACGATGCCCGACAGAGACGATAATATGAAAGATAGGTATGTGATGATGGCATCACTGACGTTGGATTGATACATAATACACACCGTATATTTGTGATCTTCTGCCCCCCCGAGGTCAATGTGAGATCCCTGCGATCCTCTGACAAAGGCCTCCTAATGGTTCCTGGGACTAAGAGAAAGAAACAGGGTGACCGTGCTTTTGCAGTAGTTGCACCTACTCTATGGAACGCCCTGCCTTGCACTTTGAAAAATGCTGAGTCTGTAAATATTTTTAAAAGTTTGCTGAAAACGTTTTTATTTCGGGAATATTTTTCTGATTTTATTTGACTTGATTATGTTGTTCTTATTTGCTTGTTGTACTGTCCTGTTTTAATTATGATTGATTTTATTGTCACTGTACAGCACTTTGTAACATTGTTAAGAAAGGTGCTTTATAAATAACAATTACTTACTTACATATATATATATATATATATATATAAATAGATCTGCGTTTAACCCATTTAGACCTGACGGCGATGCTACAAATGTCTTCTATAAAATCACAACAGTTTTCTGAATATCAGTGTTTCTCAAACTATTACATGTCAAAGGAGCCCCAAAATGATCTGTAATTGGCCGCCGACCTAACCTGACTCCGGCAGATGGGGGCAGCAGAGAGTACACAGGGTTCCTCCCCTCACATCTGGCGGAGTCAGGTTACCGCCGAGCCCCATCTGAAAACATGTTGTTGAAAACAAGTTAAAAACGTTCGCTCGGAAAGAATATATATTAAAAGCTTTGCGCCACATTTTCACGATAAAAATAAATAAATAGCAGACCTATGAGCTCGTATAGCGCGGCACTCGGCTTGTATAGATCTGCTATTTTTCAATAGCTAAAGCATAACATCATTCTTATAAAACACCAAAAAGGGGTTCGCGCCCAACATGGGTTAATACGAGTGACATTGTTCCCATGAAACAAAGCAGATATGGCTGCTGCGTGTTTCTAAGCAACACGGCCCATCCAACCCGAAGGGACTGTATATACAGTAGGTATATTTGCTATAGGTATTACTTATACATTCTGCCTGATCCACGTTCACACACTTCCATCACAGGTGTTACCGGCGATGACACTAATGAAGGCTCTGTTCCATTCTGCTCAAACACATGGTTCTGTCTATTGATTTTATACATAGCGGTAATTCGTTTTTCCCCCCCGAGACAAAATGTAAAATATATGAATGTTCGAATCATGCAAGTGAAATGATATTTGAATAAAAAATAAAGATCACATCATTATTATTATTATCAGGGTGCTTCGCAATCTCTCATATAGCCTTTTTCCTCACAGGAGTATTTCAAACAGGTGTTTCAAAGCGCTCCCCAGACACGCCGCACAGCAAAACACACACACACAGTCTCACACACACACACACACACACACACACACACACACACACACACACACACACACAGCACAGCCTTGTTTGTCGAGTTTGTGTTCGCAATCTGAAAACAACCCGCGACACCACCGTGACCTTATTTCTTATCACATAAAGCCCCCTTTCTTCCCACTCTGCCGCTCGGTAAGCTAATAGCTCACACTGTCAAACCTCCACAGCTGTTTACCAAGCGGAAAGGCAAGTATTTAGCTGGTACACTTGGGGGAAGAGGGGCGCTTGTTTACAACTTACAACTACGAGCTGGTAGTGGTTTTGAGTGGTTGTTTTGAGTGGTTCACTGTCCTGATGAAGGTCGAATACACCGAAACGTTGAATAAAGAGCAACATTTATGGCAAGTTTCTGACAGTGTGCGGCCGGGACCCTTCTTTGTTTTTCAAAGATAACCTTTTTAAGTATGCTTTTATTGCCCTATACGCACCTGTCACTATAGCCTTCTGAGGTGTGCATCGGCCTTTTGCTAAAAAGGGCATTTGCTTTAAGAAACACGCACCAAAGCAAAACAAGTTAGAATACAGATGAGGAATATTAGGAACCTATAATTCTAAATATTTCATGTTCTTGGACAAATGTGGCTCTTGTTTATTCAGTAGCTCTGACTAGCCGGCTGTCGTTCCCAAGGCCTGTCTTTGTTCTACTGAGGACAGGAGGGTGATGGTCTGTTTACACTCCTGAGTCTCTTCCTGGACAATTTGTGTAACAAAGCAATTTGTGTTGATAGCTGGGAACAAATGGTTGATCATGGATTAGCATTTTATCTTCAGAGAAGCTGCAGTGAACACACGCCTATATATTCTCACCTCTGTTTGTGAAACTGTAATTAATTCCATTAGTTAGTTTGAATGTAAGGGGGTCATTCTCTCCGACATGCGTAAGGCCTGTCGGAGGTGCCTCTGCTGTGCTGTGCTCTGAAATAAACCATCTGAGCCAACATCACTCCATCAGCCAGGATGTGAAGAAGAGAAAGTGGGGGTGGATTGGACATACCCTCCGAAAACCTACTGACAACATCACTAGGCAAGCACTGGACTGGAATCCACAGGGCACTGGACTGGAACCCACAGGGCAAAAGGAAAAGTGGGGAGGCCAAAACAGACCTGGAGAAGATTAGTGGAGAGTGAGGCAAAGAGGACCGGACTATCGAGGGCCTACCTAGCTGAAGAAAACTGCTCAAAACAGAGTCTCTGTATACCGTGGGAAATGTACTGAGGTCAATATTTGCAGTCATAGTTTAGATTGGGAGTGAGGCTGCAGTTCTGACTGCGATGGGAAGTGCATTCCATAGTTTTGGAGCCAGAAGGGAGAAGAGAGGACAACCATGTAAAACAAACTTATTTATTTATGATTAACATAAATAAATAAGCCTTTTCAGCAGGATTAGCGATAACGCGTCCACAGAACCAGACAATGTCGAATGTACAATGAGGTGAACCAGTCTATAGAGTGCAGGGAAGTTTATTTGTACGGACTAATAGATAAACAACTCGTGTACAAAACAACTCTTCTGAGACGTCCGTGTCACTTCAGCAAGGCTAAAGGCCACATTTTAATATACAGACTGGGTTTCAGTGTGTCTGGAGGGAAAGACATCAGTGAATAGGGTCAGACATGAGGGTTGAAAGGACACTTTGGATGAGTGCGATGCTATCATGCTGGCACATCAGTCGTCTGACTGAGCATGTCCGTGCTGTGACTGTTCAGCAGCGCCACCTAGAGAGGGATATTGTAATAGGGTGTAAACCCCTCATAGCTCATTACAGAGACCATCCCAGTGGATGGGGAGGGCATTGCGTTCACTGTAGACCCCCGCTAGGGGTGGGCAAACTTTGATGACGGAGAGGGCAACTATATTTCCACATGCACGCACTACAGGGGGCCACATTGAATATTATTAAAAAAATAGCCGATCTACAAGCACAGTTTTGAGCTTCTAGATCAGCTATTTCTGAGTGGTGCAACCACTCCAAGGAACAGCAATGTCAACAGCAATGTCCAAAAGTGGCGCTTTTGTGCTAGAAACAGAGAGAGAGAGATAGTGTTGCACTGTTGCTGCTAATGAGAGAGAGAGAGAGAAAGAAAGAGAGAATGCTAATTCCCCCACATGGAGTTGCACCACTCAGTTCACACGGGTGAAGGTTGGGGGCCACATGTGGCCCCCGGGCCGCCAGTTGCCCATGTATGCTCTAGAGGGAAGGGTTGCCCAAAAATCAATACATCGGCCAGACCGCATCAATGCAACTAGTTGCAACTCCTCGCAACAGACCAGTTTTAAGGCCAGTCCACACCAATGCAACTCAATGCAACAGACCAGTTTTAAGGCCAGTCCACACATGTTGCAAGGACTAGTTGCATTGGTGCGGTCTTGTCTTTATCCGATGATGGAACAGTTCTCCCCTGATGGGAGTGGTCCATAGAGTTATAAGGAGTGGTCCCTTCGAGGAGGACAATACCTCCATCCACAGGGCACCAGGTGTCACTGCAGGGTTTGACCATGCAGTATGAAAACATCATATGGATCATGAAGTAAGGGACGTCAGGGACGTTCACAGGTCAGGCACCATGATCTCAACTCCATTGAACACGGCCATCCATCGGCTATATCTTGCAAAATAGCCGATCTACATCGACCCACTTTTGAGCCTGTAGATCTAGGCTATTTGAACTATTTTACAATGTTTTTCAAAATAGTCAAAAATGACTAAAACGCTTTAAATGCATAAGGGATGAGTCGGAGCACAAGACAGGGGAGTATTTATAGGCCAGGGGTGCCCGTGATCTACTAGAAGATCACAAAGCCAGTGCAGGTAGACCACATGAAATATATATATCATTTTAATATACTGGTATTAAAAAAGGTATCTGCCACTTTAATTAAGTCGACTTGTTTGAAATCAAACAAAAGGGCAAGTCAGCTCAAACCCACAAAGCAATACTTTTTCAAGGGCGTTGCGCACAAGCGTCACTATTACAAAGTTATTAAAATAACCCTACCAATTCCATTTCATGTGTTTGTCTTATATGTATAACGTCCCCCTCAGGTAGAGTTTAAACTATTTTCAGCAATGGAATAATATAAATTTTTTTGCTGGGTAGATATTGTTGAGCTGCTCATTTTGAAAGTAGCTCTCAACTTAAGTCAAAAATGTGTGGGCAGCCCTGATCTATAGGCCTATATGGGAGATATTGGACCTATAACGTGATAGATATGCACTATATGCTAAACACCAATGAGGGGATATCTTTGTTCCAGAATGGTGTTCCAGTCACTGGTGATAACCCAAGACTTACTAAGAAACGTTATGTTATGCTTTTCCCTTTAATGTGTCATCCGTCTGTTCATCTTTACACAGAACAGGATCTCATGTATCATAATTATGAAATACAGTATTTAGCGTTACATTCAAAAGGCTTCTATATAAGCGACACTGAAACTAATGTTAAATGGATATACATGAACTACAGTCCACCGTAGTCATTTGGGGCACAGTATAGAACATGCTTGTGGTTTGCTTTTATCAGCCTGTCATGCCGAGGTGCACGTGTGTCTGACTCACGGGACCAAAAGCCATATCTGTAACGCTGTGCATAACAGGCCCAGTAGACCCAGTCAGAGGGGCTGCGTTGCTAGGGAACAATTGGGATCCATACGTTCACCTATACTGTAGCTGCCAGCCACTGTTCACACACTGCAACTTAACCCATTCTGACCTGAGATCAGATTAAAAAAAATGTCTTCTACATCCTGACTGTTTTCTGAAAAAGCTATGTTTCTATATGTCAGTCGTTCTTCGATTTTTCAAAAAATAGCAGACCTACAAGCTCGTAGCGCGCCACTCGGTGGCGCGCTATGAGCTTGTAGATCTGCTATTTTTCAAAAGCTAAAGCATGACATAATGCTAACACCAAAAGGGGTTCCCGCCCCAAAATGGGTTAAAGAAGATAATTAACTTGGAGCCATTTCTAAATGTTGATGTTAAGTGTGAAAAGCTCTACATCGCGGACAAAGAAGAAGGATTATTTACGCAGATCCAAAACACAAAGTTCATGGGCAGGTTGCTGCGTAAAATAGACTAAACTATCGCACTCCTTTTGTTTTACAGATAAATCCTTTGAATTTGCCTCTGGGAGTCATGCAGCGCACAATGCCCCGTGTAGAGACAGGATGT
This sequence comes from Protomyctophum bolini, assembly GCF_963924005.1. Taxonomy (NCBI): domain Eukaryota; kingdom Metazoa; phylum Chordata; class Actinopteri; order Myctophiformes; family Myctophidae; genus Protomyctophum; species Protomyctophum bolini. The sequence goes on along the minus strand of NC_137876.1, from coordinate 3,630,702 downwards.
CAGCCCGTTCACATTCACACTCCTTCAGCCCTCCCCTATAACCGAGGGTGGATTTGGTGCATTAGGGCTTTTCATATAGCAATACAATGTTTGTTTGCATTGCAATAGCCTATAAAAATGTTTTAAGATTGTAGTTGTAGTTTAGCCTCGATACCCAGGCTTTCATTTCGTCTGCGCCAAAAATGAAAGCCTGGATTTACGCATGCTGGGCTGCACTGGTCTAAAAGTGGGAGTCAACCCTTCCGCGTAGGCGTCGCTCCAAATGATGTGACGTCAGGGCTCTGAGCGGTGTGCACACCTCAAAATAACACCGTGAGGAAATCATTACCAGTGGAACTTCAAACGAGGCTATGCGAGGAAATGAGGAGAATGGCTGAAGAACCCACCACACCGTCTAAGAAAAAAACCCAACGTGTGCCGACTCTGTGTAAATAACTTTGACAGTCTGTTAGAATGGTTTACTCCAGCAACTAGTGGTTTCTGCTTCTGGTTTCGACACAATAACTGTAAGTGTTGCTCTGTATCATTGTATGGTGAAGTAAGGCATTCATTTACTAAATGTATGCAGGCCTACAGTAGCACATGGAGATACTGTACAAGGTGTCTGAAAAGGTGTAGGTGTAGAAAAGAACAAAGTCTCTGAGTTCAGTGACACTATAAGTGATTTATAGACGGGGTCACAATTATCATCCTTCCATCTCCCTCTGAAATGTCTCTGGCATAGTTACAAAACAAATAAATACAAATACTAGACAGTGCCAGCAGCAGGCATGGAGTGGTACGTACACTTGTGCAGTGCCATTATTACACATTATAGTGCCGTTTGTAATTAACTATAAAAGGTATATTCAGTGATTTCACTTAATTCAACAACGGTAGGTTTAGTTTTTGGCTATAGGTGGCCCAGCCTTCATCCAATCAGGATAGAGGGGGGCCTTCCGCCAATCATGATGGAGCGGGGGCGGGCCTTGGTGTGTGTGTGTGTGTGTTGTTAGCCTGTCGCGCGTCCCATCACAATATCATCCCCTCAACCTTTACCATAGGCTGTGGGTGTGGCTTCAGTTCAGGTGGATCACCACCCATCACCACCCACCAGGCAAACCAGGCATACTTAATGAACTGGTGGGAGTGTCCGCATAAAAATTACATTTTAACACATTTTGTACATAAAATCCAGGGCGCTCTCCGTGGTGATGAATGGATCGATATGCTGGCGCTGCGTTTCTGCTCCTCATCCGTCTCTCCCGCAAAATATGAACGCTTTTTGGAGCGTATATAAATATATTAAGATGATCGGAGATTGTGAGGTCACTTTGTCAAGTCAACTTTTTTAAGAAAGTGTTTCCGGTTCATGGTTTTTTTTTCAGAGTAAAAGCACTCAGACAACTCTGGCACCCCGGGAGCTTCTATTTTGATGCACTTCCGGCACTTAAAGGGTTTAACAAACACTGTACACTGCAACAATAATACCCCTTTTCCCCTCACTGTATATGTTTCTTTTCCCTTTATACCTCCTTTATGATGAATTCCTGTTCTGTATAGAAGTGTCTATTTGTACGTCTCTAAATGTTTTGATGAATTGAACATGGTGGACCCTGTTGTAAACAAGTGTAATGCTTAATCGGGTCGTCCACTCACAGTTAACAGTCTTTGTATTGAGTTTGTGCTTGAAATGTACTGTAATTCTGTAAACAGTTAATACATATTTCAATCAATCAATCAATCAATCAATGATCATGTTATAGGGTGAAAAAAAATATCTTTAAAACTTTGAGTCACTAAGACAATAATATCAATAGCAATAATATCATATAAATAATATCATATCAATAATATATCAATATATCGAAATCATGATATGAGACACACCGGAGTGATGTTTGGATATCGTAATACTGTCAAATACTGAGTGTTTTAATCACTCAAGCCCTATTTAATACATTCTATTTTATACATTCCAAAACAATAAAAATAGCAGTATAATGCTCATAAAGCATCGCTGTGTGTCACGTTATGAGCATCAAAATGTAGTCCTACAAAATGTAGTCCTACAAAATGTAGTCCTGGAAAAAGGTTTCTGTCTCTTGAGCGCATGAACCGGTGTTGCCATGTCTGCTTAGTATAAGTGACTTTGGGCTTGTTGGCAAAGTCACTTTTATATATTGGTAGTTGTGGGGGGGGGGGGGGATTGTTTCTAAATTGTAGTTGCTTATTTGCGCTTGCAGTCTAGTGTTGTTTAAACTTTAAACCAGTGGTTTAAAGTTTAATATGTAGCCTGTGTGTCTGCGACTCGGCAGGCCCCCACCTGAACATATTTCAGGCCAGGGACTCCTCCCCCAATACAAGATTTGTGTTGTTTTGAAACGTTTGAAAAAAAATATTCCAATATTTGACCCTTTTCTTTCTAGATCCTTTGAAAAAACAGCCGATCTACAAGCTCACAGCGCGCCGCGATGCTACACGTTGTGAGCTTGCAGATCGTCCAGTTTCAAATTGCTGAGCTATATACACATACGTGCGTGTGTGCGTGCGTTCGTTCGTGTGCGTGCGCCTGTGCTCATGCGACGTAGTTGCTAGTTTCTCTCGCAAAGACCTGTCAACAGTGTCATGAACCTAAGCTAAACTGGGAGAGGATTGGGACAGTAAAGGCTCATACATAGTCTGGATTTTCGGTGGTTATAGGTGACCACCGAACTACAACATGATGTCACTGAGGTGACCACCGAACTACAACATGACGTCACGAGCCGCGTTGAAGAGCAAACCACCACCACCACCACCTCTCTCTGTTTTTACTCACCACCGCTCAACGTTATTTCAGCTCCGGTGGTCAGCTCATCCCTGGAGCCGTGGTCACCTCACCACCGGAAATCCAGACTATGAATAGGCCTTTAGTAACAGTGGAGGCAAGGCAGGGGTTTTTGACCTAATTGCAAAAAGCAAAGTTCAGATACATTCATTAGCAGCGGCGGCGGCGGTGACCGGCTGCGTGGCGTTCCCCTCAGTGGGGGACGCCGGGGGGCAGACGACCGGCTGCGTGGCGTTCCCCTCAGTGGGGGACGCCGGGGGGCAGACGACCGGCTGCGTGGCGTTCCCCTCAGTGGAGGACGCCGGGGGGCAGACGACCGGCTGCGTGGCGTTCCCCTCAGTGGGGGACGCCGGGGGGCACGCCGTTGGTCAGGGAGGCCTGTCTGCTCCATCTCCTCTGGCTCAGCAGCTTCGCGCGGTTCTTCTGAACTTCCACGCGGACGTCAAAGACCTCCTGGATGGCTATCTTGAAACAGTGGAAGTTGTAGTCGATAAGGCCTATATGGAAGGAACACATGGAGAAGATGCATTACATAATGAGACAATAGGTTGTAGTCGATAAGGCCTATATGGAAGGTACACATGGAGAAGAGGTATTACATAATGAAACAATAAGTTGTATAGTCGATAAGGCCTATATGGAAGGTACACATGGAGAAGAGGTATTACATAATGAAACAATAAGCTGTAGTCGATAAGGCTTATCTATGGAAGGTACACATGGAGAAGAGGTATTACATAATGAAACAGTAAGTTGTAGTCGATAAGGCCTATATGGAAGGTACACATGGAGAAGAGGTATTACATAATAAAACAATACATTGTAGTTGATAAGGCTTATCTATGGAAGGTACACATGGAGAAGAGGTATTACATAATGAGGCACTTGAAATTATACAACAGGTCGTTTCGAGGAAGCACTTCCGATTGTTTGAAACAGCCGATCTAGCCGTGGTTCAAACGAGCACCACTCCACACCTAATCAAAACAAAAGAAATCAGCTGCTCTGTTCTCCCAGAGCGCACAGCACTTCTGCGTTGCTTTGGGAACTCGCCCTGCGTTCCTGCAGCATCGCCGGCGTGCATTAATGACGTTAAACCACCCCCCCTCTCGTTTAATATTCGCTTAACAATCATCTCTAATTGTGATCCAGGTCGGCCACGCCCCCACCCACAGCGCTGCTGAACCCACAGCGTCACCGACCCCCTTTTGTTCAGAACGGAAGGAGCATAATTATATCTTTATATCTAACCCATTAAAACCGGGAAAGTGTCCGTGTCACATGCATTTTTACAGCGCTCTTCCAAGCGCTCAAAGCGCTTTACAAGCGGTTCATTCATTCATACATTGGGAGGTGAAGCGGCGAACAGTCGACGCCAGCGTCCTCACTTCCCACATTCACACACCGACGGTGGCGAGCTCACACCGACCGACTCATTGGAGGCGATGTAGGGTTCAGTGTCTTGCCCAAGGACACTTCCACATGTGGACAGGAGGAGGAGCCGGCATTCGAACCGCCGACCAAAGGGATCATCGGACGACCTGCTCTACCTCCCGAGCCACAGTCGCCACAGATTAGCCTATTACCGGTAGCTATACACATAAGCTCTACATATTGGTCGGCTATTCAAAAATAGCAGACATACAAGCGCATAGCGCATTCACTACTTCGATGTGCTTGTAGATCTGCAAAATATTTTGAGATGGGGGCCAAATATATTTTCGGGGTTTTCCGACTTGAAAAGGTTTGAGCACCGCTGAATAGCAACAGGTTTTTTTTTCCAGGAAACTGTTAGGATTTAGAAGACATTTTCAGAGTCGGCCTTAACTCATTTTGGGTGTTACGTTATACTTTAGCTATTGAAAAATCGTGAAAATGTGGCGCAAATCTTTGATTATCTATTCGTGAACTGACCTGAAATAGTTTGAGAACCACTTATTATAGAAACATGAGGGTTTTTCAGAAAACTGTCATGATTCAGAAGACATTTAGTAGAATGGTCCATAGGTCTAAATGGGTTAAGGAGCTAAAGAAGAGTCTCACGTGGCCCTCTGGGGGCCACATCGACACGCTCAGAGGGGACAGGATATACGGACCTTTGATGAGCGCCACAAACGGAATTCATCAGTGAGAGAAATACAAGGAGAAAAAAGTGATAGTGGAAGAAAAAGCTTCTTGATTAAAATGTTGCCATACTGTATCGGTGAGACTTCACCCACACTGTATCGAGATACAGCTGCCCCGGGACCCAGATTCTACCCAACAGCCTTATCCTTATTAACCCTGTAAGACCTGAGGACGATTCTACAAATGACAGTTTTCTTGAGAAATCTATGTCCTTGACATTTTCATGTCAAGGACCCCCAAAATTATTTGGCTGCCGACCCCCATCTGAAAATATGTTGTTCCAGGAACCTCCTCCGCAGAAGCAAATATTTGAGTAAAAAATGTTCGCTCTGAAAGAATATATACAAACATTTGGGCCACATTTTCACAATTTTTTAAAAATAGTAGACCTACTGTACAAGCTATGAGCTGTGACCCCCGAGGGGTCGCGACCTACGGGTTGAGAACCCCTGTATTAGACTAATGTCAACTCCATAGACACATACAAAACAGAAAAAAGTACAACACTAGTCTATGGCACTCCATGTTTAAGATTTCCATGGGCCCTGATCGAGAAAAGGTTGAGAACGTACAGTATTAGACCGCTGAATTTATCCAGCATACACATATATTACAGCATAGTACTGTTATACTCTCATCTCTCGTTCTATACCGCTGCGAGAAGTTGATGAAAAATCACTCATCAGTGTTTTTTCGGGGCAGGACATCTGATGACTTTCTTCATCCCACACACTGAAAGCCAGGCGGCAGAGAGGCAGTGTGGGAGCAACAGAGGTGTCTTCGCAAGCTCCACTTCACTTTCTTGCCACCTCCTTGCGTCAGCCAACTAGCCTTGGCAGCTTGTTTCAAGGCTTGGCAGCTTGTTTCAAGGCTTGGCAGCTTGTTTCAAACCGTAGCACAGTCAGTGACCATTACCATTCCTCATTTTTGCCCCCCTCTACCCCCTCCTAACATTAAACATAATATCATTAGAGCTTATTGCACCCCTCTCTACACAGCTCCACAGTGGGTGAAGTATAAGAATGAATGAATGACCTTTATTTATATAGCACCCTTCTCAGCACGAGTGCACAGGGTGCTTTACAATAGTACAAAATTAAAACTATAAAAACAGCAGCAGCCATTTTCACAGGGTCAACAGTGAAAAAAAACATAGCAACAAAAATAAAAACACACAGATAAAAACACAAACAGTAGAAAAACAGTGATTATATGTGACCAAATGCCTGTCTAAACATGAGTGTTTTTAATTGTTTTTTAAAAGAGGCCTCAGAAAGGACAGTTCTTAGGTCCAGGGGGAGGGCGTTCCACAGTCTGGGGGCTGTCACTACAAAGGCTCGGTCACCCTTAGTTTTTAATCTGGTCCTGGGGACCACGAGGAGGTGCTGATCGGCTGATCGGAGTGAGCGTGTGGTTGTGTAGAAGGAGAGCTTATACGCAAACTGCAAGTAGCCTATAATGACTGTCTTCATATTATGTTAAAAAAAGCCCAGGAGCACTAGAGAGCCAGTGGGCTTTCCTGTTCATTGGGTCTCACTCACTACATTCATGGCTCTGTTGAGGAACCTGACATTCAAATTCATGAGCAGGCTGGATCGCTGACTGAAGTGACTCATTGGACAGATGACAGACGTAAGGTACACTTCTACCATCAGAGGACACTGCAGGCATGAGTGCCTCGCCTCGGCACAAACAAGGGACTAAATTATTTTCGCTCCTATGCCACCAAAATGTGGAACGCCCTACCAACAGTCATTAAGACATGTGAATCCCTTGACTCCTTCAAAACCAATCTCAATGGGAACCTACGGATGGCTGCAATTCGAAACTGGCCTCTGTAAAATCTGAATCCCCCCCCCCCCTTTTCCCCTCACTGTATATGTATCTTTTCCCTTTTGTATGTCTCTAAATGTTTTGATGAATTGAACAATGTGGACCCTGTTGTAAACAAGTGTAATGCTTAATTGGGTCGTCCACTCACAGTTAACAGTCTTTGTATTGAGTTTGTGCTTGAAATGTACTGTAATTCTACAAACTGTTAATAAATATTTCAATCAATCAAGCCTAGAGTAGTAACCTGTGGGGCTGGGTAAATGTACTGTATTTTTATTTATTTGTATTCTCGTATAATGTGATGTACTGTCTTACCTTGTTGGGCCACGAGCCTGTAATAAAGTTTATATATTACTTTGTGAAATCGGCTAACGTTGGGGTTGGGGGTGACTGACACGACTCACACACGCAGCATGGACTGCGTTCTACAACACCGCAGCGCAGCACAGATAGAATCTCTGCACACGAGACTCAAGAAAAAGTCACTTTGGTGTCACCCACAAACTAACAAAAATGAAACCTGTGCCAAAAGAATAATGTCACCATATGCAGCACTAGAATCATTATGACCGGGAGTTCACCTCCTCCTCCATCTACCCACTTGCCTTCCGGCGACACACGAAGCACCCTGAGCAGTCTGGCGGAATCTCCCTCGCGGGGGCTAAATGTATATAGCTAGCCCATTCTGACCTGAGATCAGATTCATACGAGGTTTCAACTGGACACACACTGGTCTGATTAACCCATTCTGACCTGAGATCAGATTCATACGAGGTTTCAACTGGACACACACTGGTTCTTCGATTTTTCTAAAATAGCAGACCTACAAGCTCGTAGCGCGCCACTCGGTGGCGCGCTATGAGCTTGTAGATCTGCTATTTTTCAATAGCTAAAGCATAACATGATGCTAACACCAAGATGGGTTCCCGTTCAGAATGGGCTAGGGTATGCGTGTGACATCATCGTACCTGGAAGTTATGCGGGAACGCCCACTGAGTGGCAAAAAAACTACTTTCTGGCCTTGACAGCCCCCATACATCCAAACAGAAAAAGTCCTGTCTGAATGCATTAAAACAATGTTAAACTCACCAACATTAAAGTCCTGTCTGATTGCATTAAACAATGTTAAACTCACCAACATTAAAGTCCTGTCTGGATGCATTAAAACAATGTTAAACTCACCAACATTAAAGTCCTGTCTGAATGCATTAAACAATGTTAAACTCACCAACATTAAAGTCCTGTCTGAATGCATTAAACAATGTTAAACTCACCAACATTAAAGTCCTGTCTGAATGCATTAAACAATGTTAAACTCACCAACATTAAAGTCCTGTCTGAATGCATTAAACAATGTTAAACTCACCAACATTAAAGTCCTGTCTGAATGCATTAAACAATGTTAAACTCACCAACATTAAAGTCCTGTCTGAATGCATTAAACAATGTTAAACTCACCAACATTAAAGCCCTGTCTGAATGCATTAAACAATGTTAAACTCACCAACATTAAAGTCCTGTCTGAATGCATTAAACAATGTTAAACTCACCAACATTAAAGTCCTGTCTGAATGCATTAAAACAATGTTAAACTCACCAACATTAAAGTCCTGTCTGAATGCATTAAAACAATGTTAAACTCACCAACATTAAAGTCCTGTCTGAATGCATTAAACAATGTTAAACTCACCAACATTAAAGTCCTGTCTGATTGTATTAAACAATGTTAAACTCACCAACATTAAAGTCCTGTCTGAATGCATTAAACAATGTTAAACTCACCAACATTAAAGTCCTGTCTGAATGCATTAAACAATGTTAAACTCACCAACATTAAAGTCCTGTCTGAATGCATTAAAACAATGTTAAACTCACCAACATTAAAGTCCTGTCTGAATGCATTAAACAATGTTAAACTCACCAACATTAAAGTCCTGTCTGATTGTATTAAACAATGTTAAACTCACCAACATTAAAGTCCTGTCTGAATGCATTAAACAATGTTAAACTCACCAACATTAAAGTCCTGTCTGATTGTATTAAACAATGTTAAACTCACCAACATTAAAGTCCTGTCTGAATGCATTAAACAATGTTAAACTCACCAACATTAAAGTCCTGTCTGAATGCATTAAACAATGTTAAACTCACCAACATTAAAGTCCTGTCTGAATGCATTAAACAATGTTAAACTCACCAACATTAAAGCCCTGTCTGAATGCATTAAACAATGTTAAACTCACCAACATTAAAGTCCTGTCTGAATGCATTAAACAATGTTAAACTCACCAACATTAAAGTCCTGTCTGAATGCATTAAACAATGTTAAACTCACCAACATTAAAGTCCTGTCTGAATGCATTAAAACAATGTTAAACTCACCAATATTGCAGCTGTATATACGAAAAGCTTGAATTATCCTCTTTCTATCTGCAAAGTTTTTTGTTTCATAAAAATCCACCATAGAAACGTTATGAGCTACCTTTCGGTCAAGAAATGACCTGCATTTGATAATTTGATAAAAGTGTCAGAGTTTGGAAGTGCTTGTTTTCAATAACACAACATTTTGCTGCCTCCTGCATTATGTGACATTTAGAAACAGGTGGTACGGCAGGACGGTTGAGTGATTTACAACGAGCGCTTCCAAACTCCCAACAACACTCCAACATGCTGCTCAATGTTTTGCCACTCAGTCTAGATGAGGGGGGCGTGTCCTGATGGGGAAATCATGCATGTGCATGTACTCTGTATACTCTGAAAGGGCGGCCTGCAGGACATGATGAAGGTCTGTATGGTGGCGAGGCTGGGGCGTGATCACAGCGTGACGCGTACGTGTGAGCTTGAAGATCTGCTATTTTCAGCAAGTGTACAAAAAAAAACAGTCGACATTACGACGGCATCAAGGCCCTAAAAGTCGACTAAAACTAGACTAAAACATTCCGGGTGACTAAAAAAGGTGACTGAAACTAAATTAAGACGATTCAAGAGACTACGACTAAAACTCAAATCTAAATTTGCTGCCAAAAACAACACTGATATACAGCGAGCACTGATGCAAAGCACAAGTTAGCCCAGTTTTGGACATGAAGGTTTGCTCGACCAAGCTATACAGCAGAGACAGATGGATGTCTCGACCAAGCTATACGGCAGAGACTGATGGATGTGGAGTGGGTGGCCGTGCCATTACCATGGTAATATTGAGCTTAAACAATCATCTCTAATTGTGTTCATGTCAGCCATGCCTCACTGATGAGCTGCTGAATTAAGACACATTTATTCTCCGTAACAGGACTGTGGCGCGTGCCGGAAATGCATTTTTTTTAATGATTTTATTTTGTGTGTGTGTGTGTGTGTGTGTGTGCGTGCGGAGGGAAAGCTAAATAATAATAATAAAAGAATAACTAAATCATAAAAAAATATAATGAATGAATACATAGATAAATGCATTGGCGCTCGGAACTGTAGTTATTAATGTACAGATTAGAAGAGCATTTTTTCGTGATGTAAAATACATTGTTATTTAGAGGAAGCCAGAATGTATGAATGTAAATGGTACGCATGTGCATTTCCGTTGCTTTTAAAAATAGCCGTATGGAACGACTTAAACCCTATACACTTAAACACTTGAACCCTATACACTTAAACACTTAAACCCTATACACTTAAACACTTAAACCATATACACTTAAACCCTATACACTTAAACACTATATTCAATATATCTGATTTGTGATGCCCAGTGGTAATACATTATGTTTGGGAGCGCTGCCGCTAATCCCCCTTCTATCTCCTGTAATTTCTCTAGTTGAAGCCTTGGACGTTTGCCTTTCCATACAAATTTGCGAATCATACTGTGTATTAGTTTAAAATACTTATTCGGAAAACAATTAGGCAACATCTGCATTGGAAATAAAAGCCTCGGTAATATGTTCATTTTGACAATATAGCAACCCGTCCAAGTAGAGATATAGCTAAGGGGCTCCATCTTTGAAGATACATTTTTATTTTGTTTACCACTGGGTCTACATCATATAATGTCAAACTCAAGGCCCAGGGGCCAAATCAGGCCTGTGAATGAATTATCTTCGGCCCGCGGGATGATATTTAATTAGTATTAGAACTGGCCCTCTGGAATATTGCACGGACCACCATAATACTACAAGTCCCACAATGCACTGCGAGTGCATCGTCACGTATCGAGGGCCCGCAAGCGCAAGCATGCGTCTTCTCTTCATTGATCAGCAGTGAAAGTATATCACTTGTGGTCGACTTTCAGCGACCCCTCTCCCCAAAAATGTCCCGTGTGTTGAAACACAGTCCGGCCCTCGACTTGTACCAATTTCTTTATTTTGGCCCACTGTGTATTTGAGTTTGACATCCCTGGTCTACATTGATGTCATATCAATATTTGCGTGTGTATTAATTCCACCATCAGCTGTCACCCACCCCCAGATTGTCTAGTGTACCAAAGGGAAATAAGATTAAATGGAAAACAACATGACGACAACAACTTTGGCCTTTTGAGGATAAACATACACTCTCACCCCATGAGATAGAGAGTCATCAACAGAATCATAATCACGAAACATGATTAACCCATTTTGGCCGGGAACCCATTTTGGTGTTATAGCATCATGTCGTGCTTTAGCTATTGAAAAATAGCAGATCTACAAGCTCATAGCGCGCCACCGAGTGGCGCGCTACGAGCTTGTAGGTCTGCTATTTTTTGAAAAATCGAAGAACGACTGACATTTTTTAGAATCTGATCTCAGGTCAGAATGGGTTAATCAGACCAGTGTGTGTCCAGTGGAAACCTCGTATGAATCTGATCTCAGGTCAGAATGGGTTAAAGTCGAAAACAGGATTCAGACGATCGGACGCCCATGACAGCCTGATGACACCTCCCTCTGATGGGACCTTTTTCAACCTATTGAAATGTGACAGCTGAATCCTGCTCTATGACATGTTTTTCAGTATTTAACTCATTCTGACCTGAGATCAGATTCATACGAGGTTTCCACTGGACACACACTGGTCTGATGAACCCATTCTGACCCGAGATCAGATTCTAAAAATGTCAGTCGATTTTTCAAAAATAGCAGACCTACAAGCTCGTAGCGCGCCACTCGGTGGCGCGCTATGAGCTTGTAGATCTGCTATTTTTCAATAGCTAAAGCATAACATGATGCTAACACCAAAACGGGTTCCCGTTCAGAATGGGATAATTATGTTTGTGCAAAATGATGTGACTTGCATTCAGAGCACTTAGGAGAATTCTCTCTCATCTATCCTTTACATTTGTACATCTGGATCTGAAGAAAAAACTAACTAAAGAAAACTGAGAAATACTTTTGTGTCTTGTGTCAAAATCCTTTCAGGTTTTTTTGCAATACTCTCCAAGTCTCTCTAGAGTTCATCTTTTGGGTTTTGATATACTTTGGGTTCTGACTTTTCCAGTGAATATTCATATAAGGTTGAGTTTGCTCTGCACTGTTGATTCCAATGCGGTTTCATTAACATTATTCAAGTGAAATGCGTTGGTTTTATAGAACAATTTAACAGCAACATTGCGCTAATATACTGTAGCTACCAATATACGACACAGGTTAATATATTATCATCTGATCATCTATCGATACAGTCGACAGACAGACAGACAGACAGACAGACAGACAGACAGACAGACAGACAGACAGACCCAGTTCATGCTGTATGAGATCCAGTCGGCGAGGGAGTCAAATATCAAACCTGCCAGATATTCTTTCACACACAGCGAGCAAAACCTCGGCGATCAAAGCCAGATCTTGCTTCAGATCGGAATGAGAGGTTTGAGCAGGTCTTAAGGGTCTTATATATATAAATATATATATATATATATATATATATATATATATATATAAGGGTCTTGCAATATGGCATTACTGATATCATGTAGCAGACATACAATCATAAAACACAACTCCCAAGATAAACTGTCAACAGCTTTAGAGATCATGCTTTTGTAAAACGATTAGATGTGTTGTATAATTAGTTTTTTTAGTTTCCCTAGATTCATAAATTCTAGAATTTGCTGCATGCACGATGGAAAATAATATACCTTGTCCCAGTGGTTACAGTATCTGATTTCTGAATCCAATAAATCTCAAACAACCCAATGTCCAAAACCTATTCATTATTTATGAGACTACAGTTTTTTAGTTTTTTCCAGCATTTAAAAGTATCTGTTGACCTGTGTTTATTATTTATGAGAATGCACAATTTATGAGACTGCAAAATTATAACAAAGCTACTGTATTTTAGTTTTTATTTAACATTGATTAGATTAATTTCCAGCATTTAAAAATATCTGTTGACTTGTGTTTATTATTTATGAGAATGCAAAATTTATGAGAATGCAAAATTATAACAAAGCTACTGTTTTTTTTTTGGGGGGGGGGGGGGGGGGGGGGGGGGGTTTGCATTAGATGCATTTCCAGAATTTTAAAGTATCTGTTGACCTGTGTTTATTATTTATGAGAATGCAAAATTATAACAAAGCTACTGTTTTTTAGGATCAGAGGGAACAGTGAGAAACCTGGAGTTTACAAGGTCAAAGTAGTCGAACAGATGAAACTCAATGAATAGTGTGTTCTAGTCTGCATTGTGACCCGACGTCGAAATTAAAAAATATATATTTTCTGACAGTTTTCTGAAATACCTTATGTTTCAGTGGTTCTCCATATTTCATGTCAAGGACCCCAAAAATGATATGTAATTGGCCTCCGACCCCCCCCCCATCTGAAAATATGTTGTTCCAGGAACCCCTCAGAAGCAAAGATTTGAGTTAAAAATGTTCGCTCTGAAAGAATATATATTCAAGGGTTAAGTATGCACCCCATATTGAAAGATTTGTGCCGCATTTTCACGATTTTTCTAAAATAGCAGACCTACAAGCTCGTAGCGCTGGACTGACCTTTCCTCTCGAAGCTCTCCTGGCGCAGGGAGATGATGTCACGTTACACACCCTCTAATACGTGGACACAGAGCTGGACTGACCTTTCCTCTCGAAGCTCTCCTGGCGCAGGGAGATGATGTCACGTTACACACCCTCTAATACGTGGACACAGAGCTGGACTGACCTTTCCTCTCGAAGCTCTCCTGGCGCAGGGAGATGATGTCACGTTACACACCCTCTAATACGTGGACACAGAGCTGGACTGACCTTTCCTCTCGAAGCTCTCCTGGCGCAGGAAGCAGACCATGGCCAGGAACTTGGTGACCTCCTTCAGGTACATGACGGTGGTGTTGTTCAGGTGGATGATGGCCATGGACTCCTTGTCGTACGGAGAGCAGCCCTCGTCTTCAGCCAGACTGGACACGAGGAAGAGCACAAGGAAGAGCACAGGGACAAGGAAGAGGACATGAGGAAGAGGACATGGACATCGATGAGGAAGAGGACATGAGGAAGGGGACAGGGACATGGATGAGGAAGAGGACATGAGGAAGAGCACAGGGACATGGATGAGGAAGAGGACATGAGGAAGAGCACAGGGACATGGATGAGGAAGAGCACACGAGGAAGAGCACAGGGACATGGATGAGGAAGAGCACACGAGGAAGAGCACAGGGACATGGATGAGGAAGAGCACATGAGGAAGAGGACATGGATGAGGAAGAGGACATGAGGAAGAGCACAGGGACATGGATGAGGAAGAGGACATGAGGAAGAGCACAGGGACATGGATGAGGAAGAGGACATGAGGAAGAGCACAGGGACATGGATGAGGAAGAGCACACGAGGAAGAGCACAGGGACATGGATGAGGAAGAGCACATGAGGAAGAGCACAGGGACATGGATGAGGAAGAGGACATGAGGAAGAGCACAGGGACATGGATGAGGAAGAGGACATGAGGAAGAGCACAGGGACATGGATGAGGAAGAGGACACGAGGAAGAGGACATGGACATGGATGAGGAAGAGGACATGAGGAAGAGGACAACCATACTGAGGTGATTCATTGTGGTAAAATACCTGCCAGTGTTGATTATAAAACTATAAAACTATGATGGAAAAGTGTTCGTCGACTAACTTTTTTTCACTGACGAAAGCAAAATGGAAACTAAATGAAAACTATTAGCTATGACGACTTAAACTAAGACTGAATGTATTGACAATTTTGTCGACAAATACAAACTAGACTAAAATGTTAGGAAGGGACTATAGTGGACAAGAGATCCAGTATAAGTCATTTTACACTTGGTTGCATGCTGAAAATAGCAGATCTACAAGCTCTCAACGCGTCGCAGCGTGACGCGTTGTGAGCTTGTAGATCCCCCCCCCCCCCGTTGAAAACAAAACCCAAAGTTAGTATGCCAGGGTGGTCCTTTAGTTTAAAGTTCAGAATAAGATAAAGTTTAACACCTCTTCTCTCTAACTCTATACGGAGCGCTCCATGGTTTTGATCAATACGGCAATTCAATGTTCTGGCCTCGTTTCTGACCCAACCAAGCATCTGGTTTGGAATATAAACACATCTAGAGACTCCAGAGAGAGATCAGATGAGATGAGAGGTAGTAACAGAATATTATACCTCCCGCTTTTGGGGGGCAATGTTATGTTCAGAGTGAGATAAGATCTGCCCAAACTGCTTGGCACTATAGCACCATATTTTTTTGGAGGAAAAAAAAATTGAAGAGGAGGAGAAAATGTATAATATAATACTGCATGAAGAGGAGGAGAGGGCAACTGATCTACTGCATGAAGAGGAGGAGAGGGCAACTGAACTACTGCATGAAGAGGAGGAGAGGGCAACTGATCTACTGATGAAGAGGAGGAGGAGAGGGCAACTGATCTACTGCATGAAGAGGAGGAGGAGAGGGCAACTGATCTCAGATAGAACGGTGTCTGTCTGTCTGACTCTGAAGAACTGTCACCACTCCTCACTGGCCATTGCCTCTGCATTTTCACACAGACATCTTTCTGACTTTATCAAACTGTATGCTTATTAGTATTAGTATCAATCTAGCTTGCATTTCGAAACAAATTTGTTCCACGCAAAAATGCTCCGTTCCAATAATGAAAGTTCAGGAGACTTCGGAAAAAAAGCAATTTCTCCTGAAGGCTGCATTCATGGTCCTGGAGTGGGCAGTGGTTTCACTGGACGGGTAAAAGGGCCCCCTTTGATGTCTATGTGTGCACGCCCCTGGGGTGGAAGAAGTCGACTGGAAGGTGATGTCGTTGAGACATCGTTACTGGGCTCTCAATTTTAATGTATTCAGTTTTTTTGTAGGGCTCAAACTCAAAAGGAAAAATCTCCATCTGATGAATATTCAAACAAGTGGGAAACTTTTTCTCTCCTCCTCCTCCTGCATGAAGAGCCTCTTCTAGTCTTTGATCAAACGAGGGACACTCCTCTGTTCTCCATGTACATTAAACACACCTTCATCTGGTGTTGTGAACGTGATGAAGCAGAATCCAAAAGAGAAATGAAATTGCTTATTCACAACTCTGAAAGCTGGGTGGGTCACTCTCTTTGTAGACGAGCAATGGGCTCAAACAGAGAGCTGTGTTAAAGGACTCACATTCCATCTGCACTGTTTAGAGCGAGGACTGCATGTTAATCCCAAGAATGACAAAGAAATCTATGTTAAAAGGCCATAGCTCTTATGTTTTAAATCTTTTTTTAAAAGCTCATAGCTCTCATGTTTTAAATCTATGTTAAAAGGCCATAGCTGTCATGTTTTAAATATATGTTAAAAGGCCATAGCTATCATGTTTTAAATCCATGTTAAAAGGCCCTGTAGCTCTATGTTAAAAGGCCATAGCTCTCATGTTTTAAATCTATGTTAAAAGGCCTTAGCTCTCATGTTTTAAATCTATGTTAAAAGGCCATAGCTCTCATGTTTTGCCCAAAGGGCCAAATGGGACCCTGACGAAGGCTTGTAGCCGAAACGCGTTGGTCCATTTTGTAATGATCTTTGCCATGCCATAAAATAAAGGCTTTTTTCACGTGACTATAGAACAGAGTGCCTTGGACCCCCTTTTATCTTCTCATGTTTGAACCCTTGTCAACGAGCACCCGTTTTCAGTTCACAACTAAGGACCACGGCAGAGCTTCTGTCCTCTAGTCAAGGGCTACGATACAGAAGACAGAAGACAGGTTGTGTCATCAAACCATGTGACTCCCATTGGAAATGCATCGAGGCGGCCACGACACACAGAAGACACAGGACACTGTGGTCTGTATTTTGCGTGTCTTAAGTACCAGGTCTTATTACTTAACTTAAGACCTGGAGGCGTGATCAATGCCATTTGGCTACTCTGAGTTCATTGACCACGCCTCCAGGTCTTAAGTTAAGTAATAAGACCTGGTAGTTAAGACAAAATGTGTGTGTCTTAGGTGTGATGGGGCCTTAAAGGCAATGGAATGGGGCACGGTGATTGGTTTAATTATCGTAACGCACCTATGCATAATGTCACGGGTAGCGGAGGTGTTTTAAGGGTGTATAGGCTGTGGCACAAGATAGCCCATTCTACGGGGGCACGCCTCTTACGCAGTTCTAAAATCCCCAAATGACGGATAAAGTGCCTCTGAGGCGAGATAGGGCCCGGCCCGAACGTCCAGTATTTCAAACAGGAGAAAGGAAATCAACACAGGGTTCACTGCAGTATTAACCCATTCTGACCTGAGATCAGATTCATACGAGGTTTCCACTGGGACACACACTGGTCTGATTAACCCATTCTGACCCGAGATCAGATTCTAAAAAATGTCAGTCGTTCTTCGATTTTTCTAAAATAGCAGACCTACAAGCTCGTAGCGCGCCACTCGGTGGCGCGCTACGAGCTTGTAGATCTGCTATTTTTCAATAGCTAAAGCATAACATGATGCCGACACCAAAATGGGTTCCCGTTCAGAATGGGATAACGGAGGGTCAAGTGAGCATGCAGTGCATTATTTATTTATTTTCAAAAAACCAACAAGAAATAATTACATTTGGCCGATGAAATCTTTTCAATTCAGCCAGCCAAGGGACATTTCTTTACCCTGCCATTTGTTATCCTGCCAAGTCCTTTGCACGCCAAGTTGCTCACAAGAGAGGCCCATTTGCTAAATGAAAAAAAAAAGAGAAGACTTAATTTACTAAAGCCTCTAATTAACATTAATAAATACCCCAGCTGTTTTCTTATGATAATGATGGCAGCTCTCCGCGGAGTAATCAGTCAACTTAGGCAACCCGCTAAGCGGCTAATACAATGACTGCAACTTGAATTAACCCATTCTGACCTGAGATCAGATTCATACGAGGTTTCCACTGGACACACACTGTTCTGATTAACCCATTCTGACCTGAGATCAGATTCTACAAATGTCAGTCGTTCTTCGATTTTTCAAAAATAGCAGACCTACAAGCTCGTAGCGCGCCACTCGGTGGCGCGCTATGAGCTTGTAGATCTGCTATTTTTCAATAGCTAAAGCATAACATGATGCCAACACCAAAATGGGTTCCCGTTCAGAATGGGTTAAGTATACACGCACGCACACGCACGCACACGCACACGCACACACACACACACACACACACACACACACACACACACACACACACACACACACACACACACACACATGCCACAACAGACTTTCCGGTCCTTCATTGCCGTCCCCTGCAGTTCCTGCTTACTGATGCATGTGTCCCTAAAGTGATGACATCAGGGAACGACAGCTTTCTACCTCCGGTCTGCTTTGAGGCAGGACTCGGACTAGTGAAGAAACACGGGGAAGGTTGCCGTATATTAGATCAGTCGATGGGTGGACTAGTGAAGAAACACGGGGAAGGTTGCCGTATATTAGATCAGTCGATGGGTGGCTCTTCCAAGAGAGATTCTGTGCTCTCATTAGAAGGTGGGTGTTTAAGTGCCATCCAATCGTTTCTCAAATTTCTTTGAAAGTGTTCATGTCTCGGGGGCCATTGAGTAGAATCGGCTTGACGGTCGTCCTGAATAATTTTGCTTTGAACTTCTTACTAAGCTGGGATGACCAGATCTTATGCACGTCATAGGTCAGGCTGACCAGGCCATACCCTTGTTTGAAAGTCCCCCAAATATTGTAAAATACTTGAAAGTATTGAAACGTCATTGGAATCATTTGGACGTTATCCAACCTCTAAGTTGCAATGCTCTCCATTGACAGTCCATTCATTAAACAGAAAAGTCCTATCTGATTAAAATTAAACGCACCAATATTGCACCTCTGGACACCTTTGTCTCAGTCAAGGCTTTGTTAAAAAATCACACCTGTGTGAACTGAGTGGTGCAATTCCCCCCCCCCCCCCCCCCTCTCTCTCATTAGCAAGCAACAGTGCAGCACTCTCTCTGGCACAACAGTGCACAACAGCGCCCCTACTGGTGCTCATTAACGTCACACGGACACATAGGTGAACACATGTGAGACACGGACATTGCTGTTCCTTGGAGTGGTTGCACCACTCAAAAAACTAAAAGAAAATCACACCCGTGTGAACCGAGTGGTGCAACTCCGTGTGGGGGTCCAAGGAACTTCCACACCCACAGGAACGCGCCCAGGGTGGCGGCCCGGTGCCGGTGAGCCACCCGCGTCCGAAACGGTCGATAAATGACAGAGTTACCGCATGGGGGTCCCCAGGGGGTCCCTCTACTGTACAGCCTTTCAAACATCCCAATGCAACAGACAACTATTCCACAATCTCCAAATGCTATATAGAGTCTGGAACTACACATCCTGAAAGCCGAGAGCATAAGCCGTCATCTGTTCAGCAATTCCGTTCACGAACATATATTTTACATGTATTAATAGTAATCTAAATCTTCCTCTTGCTTCATTTCATTTCACTACCATGTGCACCACACACCTGGAACAATTCCAAGTGCCAAGCTCCAACCCTAGATGCTTTTTATATCCAAGATAATAATAACAATATACAAGTGTTGATATAACCCATTCAAGGCGGGGACGCCTTTTGGTGTTTAAAGCATTATGTCATACTTTAGCTATTGAAAAATAGCAGATCTACATGAGCTTGTAGGTCTGACATTGTGAAAATGCGGCACAAATCTTTGAATATATCTTCTTTCGGAGCAAACGTTTTTAACTCAAATCTTTGCTTCAACAACATATTTTCAGATGGGGGTCGGCGGCCAATTACATTATTTTTTGCGGTCCTTGACATGAAATATTGAGCACCACTGATACAGAAACATGAGGTCAGGCCTAAATTGGTTAAATGAGCAGTGCTTTGTATTATTTCTAGTATCAATTTACAATTTAGGCATTTAGCAGACACGCTTAATCCAGAGCGACTCACATTAAGCAAGATTTAAAAAAAAGCATGGGAATACATCACATAAAAACATTTATCATGAAACATGCGTAAGCTAAGAAAGTAACAGTGGAATATCTATATAATGAAACTATACATATAAACTATACATCTATACTACTATGCTATACATTATGTACTATGACGTGCTATGACTACATACAATGCACTTATGCTGTCTACATAACATGCTATAAGTCTGTATCAAAATGCTATCTAAGTCTACAGAAATGCTATCTAAGGGGGTGGGGTAAGTGCTATGGGCCATGATGGAGTCTGAAAAGGTGGGTTTTCAGACTACGGCGGAAGATTGGAGCATTTGTTGAATTGTTATGCACCTTTATCTTCAGTATTTTTGTTTTTCTCTCTTTCATTTTAATTGTATCCATTTCATTCTCCATCTCGTTTTTAAAAAGCGCATCGTTGCACTCCGTTTGTATTCTTTAAAAGACCTTGTTGGTGTTGCATGTATTAATAAAACGTCCCTTCATGAATACAATGTTTTCAATTTATTTGGAGCTCATCTGAGCCTGTATAATATTCACCTTGTTATTTACATTTCACAAACAACATGTTTTTAATCTATTTGCGAGTTATTACTTCACTGATGAACTGCATTGTATTCATTGCTGTTGTTGTGCAGGGCGTACAGGAGACTTTGCTTACTTAGCTCGGGGGGAAAAGGCTCTCTGATATTGTGCACATGCAAATTAGCACCGTGAAGAGACTTCCCATCACTCCGGATTTATTTCACGGACATGAAAGAGGAATTAACCGGCAGGCACCGGTGTTGATTGGGAGTCACATGAGCAAGAAACTAAATGAACACATGGCGGATGGTGGTGGCCTATGATGCATATCAAACTTAAAAAATGTTGAGACCAAGACTGCCTCCCCCTGGCCAGCCGGGGCGCCTGATGGAGGGGAAAAAGGAACTGTTTGGAATAACGTGTTCCTTCCACGCGCTACGTCCAACCAGGGAAACTCCCCCCTGTCAGGTGTAAAAGGAGCGACTTGGACACTCAGGCATGAAGGAAGCATGAGTTCAAGTCCGTTGCTCTCCCCTTGTCCCCCATATATGGGGACTAGGTTGGTCTCCCCTTGTCCCCCATATATGGGGACTAGGTTGGTGGAGGGTGTGTAGAGCCCAGGATCACATTAGATGATTGACACAGGGGTGAAAAATGGGTTACAAAATCGTGGGATAAAAAATATTGTTGCTGCATTGTTGCTGCTTTACACACAATTGCACTTTTCAACTACCTTCTCACCAACAATAAAACACTCATTGGGATTAGCATTATCTAATTGATTGACCTATTGGACGATTTCAATTAGACGACCAATATGGACAGGCATGGGTTAGAAGGTGATCTTAGACGACCCAAATATGGATGACTGATGTCATAGTACATGACATAGGTTGTTCTGGCCAACTGGCCAATCATATCGTGTGACAATATGATGTAATCATGCAATGACATCACAACTGTGTGATTGCACTTTTAGCACGTTACCCTTCTTATATTTAGGCTATAATGTTCACTGTGTTGTTTTTTTATACTGTGCTGAATAAATAAATGCAAACACCAATTGTTCTTTAAAAATGCTAGTCTGATACACTAAACATCAGTTAGCGATTGAAACGAGGAAACCAAGCTTCGTTCATCCTGTAAACATCTGTAAACTAGTTGTCAACACTCATTGACAGTGGAGCTGCTGTGTGAGATGTTTCACTGGACTATACATCTGGAAGGAGAACATGGGAAGGACCAGGCTGCTGCTGTTCCAAAGTTGAGTTTCGGCCACTCAGCCTGTGTGTTGGGGAAGGTCATGTTTATCCATGGAGGATACAACCAGACTGACTTCACTAATGACATCTACAAGTTGGACACCAGCACAATGGTCTGGACTTTAATTGACACCAGAGGAACTCCACCTCCTGCTACATGGCGTCACTCTGCTACCATCATCGGGACAAAGATGTTTGTATTTGGGAGCTGGTGGAATCCGTACTGCAACACCATCAGTGTGTTTGACACAGAGACCAACAATTGGATGAACCCACCTTCTCCACAGATTATCCCAGAAGAACGTTATGATAACTCAGCCTTTACCTACAATGGACAGCTGTTCATATTTGGTGGTGAAGGCATTGAGGGAAACCGCAATGATCTGTGGAGATTCAGTCCAGAGAGCTTCTCCTGGAAGAAGGTTGAGTCCAAGGGGAAACGCCCGGGTCCAATGGAGGAAATGTGCTGTTTCATGGTGGGAGATCGTGTCATCCTCTTTGGAGCATACAACAGACCAGGTGACCTGTACGTCTTAGACTTCAGTCCTAGCCTCAAGACATTATGTAAGCTAGCAGTTATTCACAACGGTCTGGTTCAGTCTGGACTCCCACACAACATCAGGTGGGAACTGGCAGCCATGACTAGCAACAGCAGCTGAGAAAATAAGTTCCCTCGAAATAAAAAATAATAATAAATAAATAAAACAGAAAAAAAATACTGATCCCACTGAAATAAAAATAACAATTAAAATAATAAAAGTTCAGCTTCAGTACCGGCTGCTTTTGTAACAGAAGCCGGCCTACAGGCAATAGTCTGTGTCTAGTTTCACCCTCTTTTACTTTCAGAGGAATGGGAAAGCAAAAAAAAAAAAAAACATGATTATCAGTGCTACAGCAAGTGCTACGGGCTGAGATGGCGTCTGAAGAGGTGTGTAAACACACACAGTGTGTCAGAATGACGAGCAGAACACAAATTAAACTCACAATACGTTTCCTCTCAAACAACCGACGTGTCGTCATGACAGCAGTCGGTGGGACGAACCACGCCCACCCCCCCCACAGTACATTTTCAAGGACCCCCAAAAATATGTGTAATTGGCCGCCGACCCCCCCCCCCCCCATCTGAAAATATGTTCCAGTAGCAAAGATTTGAGTTAAAAATGTTCGCTCTGAAAGAATATGTATTCGAAATGTACTCCACATTTTAGTGATTTTTCTAAAATAGCAGACCTACAAGCTCGTAGCTATGAGCTTGTAGATCTGCTATTTTTCAATAGCTAAAGCATAACATAATGCTTAAAACACCACCAAAAGGGGTTCCCGCCCAGGATGGGTTAATCCTGCTCCATCGGTTTCCCCTGAAGTAAAAGTAAGCCTAAACAACACACAAGGGTCGGGTTGGGAACAAAACTGTTTTTAAAGTAATGGTAAACCACACCAATGCAATGCTATTGCATCGGTGTGGTCTACCTTAACACATTCTGTACAAAACACGTCTGGAAACGTCATAAGGATCAGAAACGAGTAATACCTTAGACGTCTGTGGACGTCCTAGCGACGTCCAAACGACGCGGGGCGAGATAATAATAATCAGAATTATTCATTTTTTTTTTTTTTTGCATTTCGCTTTTCGCTTGCCGTATGCTAACGCTCTGTGCAAGTATTAGCTTGTCATTGACTCCCATGTTAGCGCGGCGGAAAGAATGACTCGTATCTCCTCATCCAGGGCGCTCTCCGTGGTGATGAATGGATCGATATGCTGGCGCTGCATTTCTGCTCCTCATCCGTCTCTCCCGCAAAATATGAACGCTTTTTGGAGTTTATATAAATATATTAAGTTGATCGGGGATTATGAGCTCACTTTGTCAAGTCAACTTTTTTAAGAAAGTATTTCCGGTTCTTGGCTTTCAGAGTAAATGCGATCAGACTACTCTGGCACTATAGCGGCCTTTATTTTGATGCACGTTGGCGTACTCAATGTGTTAACCCATTCTGAACGGGAACCCATTATGGTGTTAGCATCATGTTATGCTTTAGCTATTGAAAAATAGCAGATCTACAAGCTCATAGCGCGCCACCGAGTGGCGCGCTACGAGCTTGTAGGTCTGCTATTTTTTGAAAAATCGAAGAACGACTGACATTTTTTTAGAATCTGATCTCAGGTCAGAATGGGTTAATCAGACCAGTGTAGTGTCCTAGTGGAAACCTCGTATGAATCTGATCTCAGGTCAGAATGGGTTAAAAAGAAAAATCAGACTGCGCTATACGTGCCTGGCCCTGAGCTTATAAAACTAACAGACACACTCTACCACTTTCTCAAACCAAAAAACTAAAAAAAGGGGTCTCTGTTTCAGAAGGAATATATGAGGTATGGAGGTCTCCAGGGAAGGCTCATGTTGTCGGAATGACTTCAGTCGCCCTGAAATATTTTTTTCACTTTGTAATTGCATCTCATAAAACTGTGATAATATTGCATAATGCATGTGCTATCCTTAAAAGGAAAATGCTGCTGGTATATGAGCTTATAGTCCCACTAACACGCCTCTCCTCTTCTTGAAAGGACATCGAGCTGTCTAGTGTCTACCTCCGTTCTTCGCCCTGAGGAAGACGTTTTGAGAAGGGCTTCGATCTTAACCCATCTCGCCCTGAGGAAGACCTTTTGAGAAGGACTTCGATCTTAACCCATTTTGACCTGGGAACTATTCTGCAAATGTCTTCTAAATCTGTTTTCTGTTTTCTTGAAAAAAGCTCTGTTTTTCTGTCAGTCGTTCTCAAACACTTTCATGTCACTTTTCACGATTCTTCAAAAAAATAGCAGATCTACAAGCTCGTAGCGCCCCACTCGGTGGCGCGCTATGAGCTTGTAGATCTGCTATTTTTCAATAGCTAAATCATAGCATAATGCTATAACACCAAAAGGGGTTCCCGTCCCAAAAGGGGTTAAGGCCACCTTGGGGGGCGTGGGGGCGTGTACGTGAGCTGCTCATATAAAGGTGGGTGTTGTGGAATCGATTACATGACTAAAGACAAACGAGTGAAGCAGCACAGTACAGTACGTGACAAATGGAGCAATTACGTTGTTCCCAAAATCCCATGGGTGGGGGCGGGGGGGGGGGGGGATAAAACTCCTGGAGACAACTCTTTTATTTTGTAGTCAAGGAAACAAGACGTTCCCTAACCCATTTAGACCTGAGGACGATTCTGCAAAATAATGTCTTATAAAATCCTGACAGTTTTCTGAAAAACCTCATGTTTCTGTGTCAGTGGTTCTCATCTCAACTATTTCATGTCAAAGACCCCCAGAATTATATGTATTTGGCCATGCCCCCCCCCCCCTCCCCCCCATATGAAAATATGGTGTTCCAGGGACCCCCCCCCCCCCCCACCAGAAGCAACGATTTGAGTTAAGAAACGTTCGCTCTGAAAGAATATATATTCAAAGATTTGCACCCCATTTTCACGATTTTTTTTCAAAAATAGCAGACCTAAAAGTTTATAGCGAGTGCCACGCTATGAGCTTGTAGATCTGCTATTTTTCAATAGCTGAAGCATAACACAATGCTTAAAACGCAGCTATGTGACATGAGACTAATTCATTAGAGCTACAGAGAGAGAGAGAGGAGTGTGTGTGTGTGTGTGTGTGTGTGTACGGGTGTGTGCGTCAATTTAACAAAGGTGCAGACGATCAGAAATCAGCAGAGAGTGATCGATGTTTGCATAATACTCTACGCCGTATTGAAGTGGACTCTGACCCAGACTTTTTTTTTTCTCCCCTGGAAATAAAAACGTCTGGGTTTCCGAGGCTATACACAAACAAAAGCAGCAAACACACAACAGCCCATCCTAAAATCTCACAATCTACCAGCTTGTCAGCTTGTAGATCGGCTCCATTTTGAAAATGAAGGTGAAAGTGGACTGGTTGGTTATATCATATTGAATCAATGAAAAATAGTGAATAAACTACAGTGGATACATTGGAAGCTTTTTCCATTGCCTGAAAAGTAACCATTTTTGGATATACACCAATAAGGTTTCCACCCGGGAAGCGGGTGGATTGTTCTGCCTTGTTTGTCTCGTGAAACGGGGAGTTGAAGTTGAAATCGGTGATGATGACTGAGAGTTATTTCCCCCCCCTCTCGTGCGCGTGCTCTCTCTCGCGCACTCTTTTGGGGCTATTTCAACGCTGCTCTGACATGAATCGTTTGAGAAAACATCCGGTTCGATGGGGGAAAAAAAGTGAATCCGGGAAAGCTAAGGTCGGGCAGGTTAAACGGATTTAGAGGCAGAATGTGTTTGTTGATAACTTGCAACCACAGATAAATGGACCATTTTGCTGCATGCCCTTGAAGGTTAACCCATTTAGACCTACTGTCGATTCTACAAAAATGTCTTCTAAAATCAGGACAGATTTCTGAAAACCCTATGTTTCCACGTCAGTGGTTCTCAAACTAGTTCATGTCAAGGACCTCTAGAATTATCTGTATTTGGCCGCAGACCCCCCGTCTGAAAATATGTTGTTCCAGTGGACCCCCCCCCCCAGAAGCAAAGATTTGAGTTAAAACGTTCGCCCTGAAAGAATTATATTCAAAAGATTGAATGCACATTTTCACGATAAAACATTTATAAATAGCAGATCTACAAGCTCGTAGCGCGGCGCTCGACAATTTTTCCAATCGCTAAAGTATAAAATAATAAATAATCTGCCTAATGATGATGCCACTGGAAGACGGTTTCTAAACTGCCCACAGCCCTCCTATATGAGACACAGACTGAGTAGAAAAAAATCATGTCATTTTATCATGATTATTAGTGAGGACCTATTATATGAAGATAGGTTGAAAAGTGGTCCTTTAAAAAAAACACCAAAGGGGGTTCACGTCCGGAATGGGTTAAATAATGGACAATATTGAGTAAAAGCCCAGGCATCAACAATGCCTCCGTCAACCAAATTTGGTTTTCGGTGTGCACAACTGCATGTGCTGCACACCCCCTTTCAGCTCATGCTTTCTCGCCTCTTGTCAAAGCCTTCACCCATCAATGCCGTCTTCCTTGTCAAAGCCTGCTGACGGAGTCTTCTCTGAGCCCATACGCTCCTCTACGGCCCAACACACACTTCAAAACATCTGCTCAGCCATGCTGCAATACCATGGCAGCGTCTCGCACAGCGTCTTGCTGTTCGCACCAGCAGCAGAATTTGGAATTTGTTCATTATAACCCATTTGGGCCTTGCGGAACGATTCTGCAAATGTCTTCTAAATCCTGACTGTTTTCTTGAAAAAGCTATATGTTTTTCTATGTCAGTCGTTCTCAAACACTTTCATGACACTTTTCACGATTAAAAAAAAAATAGCAGACCTACAAGCTTGTAGCGCGCCACTCGGTGGCGCGCTATGAGCTTGTAGAGCTGCTATTTTTCAATAGCTAAAGCATAGCATAATGCCAAAAGGGGTTCCCCCCCAAAATGGGATAATGCTCAGAAATGCATCAATGATGCTCTATGATGAAATAATAACGAGTTAAGGTATTTTATTAATGCTCAACTGATGCTTAATACTAGTGTACATTTGAAACATATACAACCGTGTTTACTATTAGTAATGTAAATGTATTAATAATGATGAATTCATGATGAATTAAGTATTAACTAAATAGTGTGTAGTTATAAAGTGCTACCGGAATGTTCCAACAACACAAATCGGGGATTCCTGGCATCGAATATGTTCAGATCGGGGCCCGCGTGCAAGTACGCATATTATTTATATAACATCAAAAACATTTGAGAACCACTGGGGATATACAGTACCAGAACCTTTTGCACCAGGGACGTGCATACAGTACACACATAGACATCAAAGGGGGCTCCAGCCCCTGCTCTTTTCTTTTACCCCGTCTGTAAAAGAACTGCCACGAATGCAGCTTTTACTACGAATACTGGACTACTCGCCCCGGTGCTTGCTCGTTTTTCCTCCCGGAATTTTCCCCAGTGAGGGGGATAACTTTGTAATATTATGCTATTGGCTGTTTGTATTCTTTTTGGAAAAATAAAAAAAGATACTGCTATGGAAAGGCTATATTATTTGACTTATATTGAACCTATAAACAATTTAGTATTATTTAGTATAATGTAAGGTTTTTCCCCCTCAAATGGTACCTCGTCAGATAAAACAAAATAGCAGACCTACAAGCTCGTAGCGCGCCACTCGGTGGCGCGCTACGAGCTTGTAGATCTGCTATTTTTCAATAGCTAAAGCATAACATGATGCCAACACCAAAATGGGTTCCCGTTCAGAATGGGTTAACTGCAAGTGAAAACACTTCTCCATGTTGTACCGCGGTTGGAACTTGGCACTCCCACCATAATGGGTGCAAGCCACTGAAATCAATATCCCTATAGTATAACCACCCACACACATGATGTATTGTACCAGTGCTGCATAATCATAGTGATATTACAGTAAATGTGTAACAGGAAAAGAGTGGCAAAATACGCCTACATGTACAAAACAGCAACAGTAGCCGAAGTATGTGTTGTGTGTATTTCACCTCTTATTAAAGCATATCTAGTCTCTCTGGTCTGCTCCTTTCGTGCTTCTACACCAAATCGCTTTGCCAACAATAACTAATGTACACTAAGTTCACAATGAGCTTTGCTTATCTCAGGGCTTAAAGCCAAAAACAATCCCAAGACTGAAAATGCTTTTTTTGCAAATCTGCACTGATCTCATTAAACGACCCCTATGAGATCCTCAGGACTGAAATCAGTCCCCAGGACTGAGAACTTTAAGCCCTGTTATCTTCCATTTTTGACAAATAGTAATAAATGAATCAACTGAATCCTAAAGTAAGTGGCATGTAGTCTCCAATCGAAAAAATGTACGACTCCAAAAAATGCACCAAGCCTACAGTTTTCATCTTTTGAAAATGATTCAGTGAATCTAACTTTGTCCAAAGAAATGCGTTTAAACGGTTGTCTACGCTTATACGCTACGCGTAGCTGGCATAAATAGGTCCCAATAGCCTAGCTACTTTATAAGTGTAGATGGCAATAAAATAATGAAAGGTTAAAGCAGCCTTACTTTGCCTACTTACTATTTTGGTGAGAACCACATTCATATAAGCCCTCCGTGGGTTTCTCTTCTCACCTGCACATATTTCTCTTTTATTGATGTCATAACTTCTTTTGTATGTTTTCTTATTGTGCGAATAAACTAAACTAAAAACTAAACTAGCCTTTAGCTAAAAGTCAAGGCTGAATGAATATTCAGCATGCGCATCGCCGCAGACTGCATTTCACAGACCTTGATAGTACAAAGCAAAGAAGTGTGTTCTGTGACAAGTTTTGTCAAACTAAGTGGAAGCACATTTCTGCCAGTGAATACTGTATAATGAATAAAGTGCCAAATGTTCTTCCTCGTAAAATTATGAGAGAACGACAACAATAAGAACATTACAAAAACTATACAATTCAATACAATACGATGCAATTTAGACTGAATTCAATTCAATTCCATACAATTTAGACTGAATGCAGTGGCATCGATGGGCTTCCATAGAGAACACCTACTATTCACTAACCCATTTTGGATGGAGGTCGATTAACCCATTCTGACCTGAGATCAGATTCATACGAGGTTTCCACTGGACACACACTGGTCTGATGAACCCATTCTGACCTGAGATCAGATTCATACGAGGTTTCCACTGGACACACACTGGGTCTGATTAACCCATTCTGACCTGAAATCAGATTAAAAAAAATGTCAGTTGTTCTTCGATTTTTCAAAAAATAGCAGACCTACAAGCTCGTAGCGCGCCACTCGGTGGCGCGCTATGAGCTTGTAGATCTGCTATTTTTCAATAGCTAAAGCATAACATGATGCTGACACCAAAATGGGTTCCCGGTCAGAATGGGTTAAAAAGGCTTCTAAATCCTAAACGTTTACTGAAATACTTAGGTTTCTATACCAGTGGTAATATTTCATGTTATTATTAAGGACCCCAAAAATATATGTATTTGGCCGCCGACCATCATCTGAAAATATGTTGTTTTTCCCCCCCAGAAGCAAAGATTTGAGTTAAAAACGTTCGCTCTGAATTATATTCAAAGATTTGGGCCACATTTTCACGATTTAAAAAAAATATATAGCAGGTCTACAAGCTCGTAGCACAGCGCTATGAGCTTGTATATCTGCTATTTTTCAACAGCTAAAAGATAACATAATGCCTAAAACACCAAAAGGGGTTCCCGTACAGAATGGGTTAACCCATTCTGAACGGGAACCCATTTTGGTGTTATAGCATCATGTCGTGCTTTAGCTATTGAAAAATAGCAGATCTACAAGCTCCTAGCGCGCCACCGAGTGGCGCGCTACGAGCTTGTAGATCTGCTATTTTTGAAAGAAATCGAAGAGCGACTGACATAGAAGACATTTTTAGAATCTGATCTCAGGTCAGAATGGGAAAACTGTCAGGACGTAGAAGACATTTTTAGAATCTGATCTCAGGTCAGAATGGGTTAAAGCCGTACAACACATTATGAATGTTTGAAACAGGAATATGAATATGAATATAATGAGCCACCTTGCACTACAGCACGGTGTCTCTTTGTCTTGACAGCGAGGGAAAGGTCAGAGAATTGCCAGAGCTCACCATGTTCTTCTGTACAGAACAAAGAACAGAGAGATACATTAGCAAACTCTAATTACGTACATTCTCTGCCGGAGTGATGTCGAACTGACAATGAGTCTGAGATGTACAGTACATCAGGTATCATTGTGGAGAAGCAGCACATGAACGGTTTATACTCGAACAGTTTAGTTTTCGGCTTTGAGATGATGAGAGAGACGAGATGTACTTTATTATCCCCGCATATACGTTACAGCAGCATAATGTGAAACCCACACCTCTCTCTCTCTCTCTCTCTTTCTAATTAGCAGGCAACAGTGCAGCATTATCCTTCACTGTTTCTGGCACAACAGCGCCCCCTGCTGGTACTACTAGTCATATACTGGTGCTCATTAACGTCACATATAGGTAGGTGAACAACACATAGGTGAACACGGACATTGCTGTTCCTTGGCGTGGTTGCACCACTCAAAAACACAGACAAAACAGAAAAACACATTGGACACAACTGGACATAATCACAACAAAATCTATATATTTAGTATAATCTACTAAAGTATCACACAGTGTGTCGTGAGCTCGGAAAATATATCCTCTGCGGATGTTCGCCCGAGAATATAGACCCTACTAGACTTCATGTAATATTCAGGGATCCCCATTGCAGTATTCCCGTTCAAGAGCTGGTAAATATGAACACCATATCCATATTTACAGTAACCCAGATAAGACATGCAAATTGTGTTTATTTGTGGGTACGAGTCGACGACACTGTGCCAGTGGCAGTGGAGCAACTTTAGACATGGTGCATTACTGTAACAGAACACCGGATGAGTTCTGCTTCTCTGGCTTCTAATTTTGGTTTAACCCATTCTGAACGGGAACCCGTTTTGGTGTTATAGCATCATGTTATGCTTTAGCTATTGAAAAATAGCAGATCTACAAGCTCATAGCGCGCCACCGAGTGGCGCGCTACGAGCTTGTAGGTCTGCTATTTTTTGAAAAATCGAAGAACGACTGACATTCTTAGAATCTGATCTCAGGTCAGAATGGGTTAAATCAGACCAGTGTGTGTCCAGTGGAAACCTCGTATGAATCTGATCTCAGGTCAGAATGGGTTAAGGAACTGTTCAGGCACAGGGACTTTGCTATATATGAGCAATGTCTGTGCCACCCACGCCCAAACTCCATTCCACAAAACGTCTTCTAAATCATGACAGGTTTTCTGAAAAATGTTTCCGTGTCAGTGGTTCTCAAACGTTTTCATGTCAAGGACAACCACCACAAATATCTGTATCTGGCCACGGACCCTGCATCTGAAAATATGTGGTTCCAGTGACCTCCCCCAGAAGCAAAGATTTTAGTTCAAAACGTTCGCTCTGAAAGAATAATACAGTATATTCAAAGAGTATATTCAAAGATTTGCTCTACATTTTCACGATAAAAATAATAATAAATAGCAGATCTACAAGCTCGTAGCGCGCCACCAAGTGGCGCGCTACGAGCTTGTAGGTCTGCTATTTTTGAAGAATCGTGAAAAGTGACATGAAAGTGTTTGAGAACGACTGACATAGAAAAACAGAGCTTTTTCAAGAAAACAGTCAGGATTTAAAAGACATTTGCAGAATTGTTCCCAGGTCAAAATGAGTTATGCCAGTTCATGTAGCAATCTGAATATAACTAGATAGGCCTGTAAGTGGTGTGGGTATCAATGACTGTTTTTCATTGGTTTATGCCCCCTTGCATAGTGCCTTGGGGAGAGAGAGAGGATTACCGGTAGGTGTATTCAGTGCATTTGAAAAAGGCTTCAAGACAAAGCAACGCTAATATCCGTGATAACGGTGGAAGGCTTTCAACGTGAAATTAGGTTTGGAAAGGTCGTTATTTTTATTTTTTATATATATTTTTTATCCCACAATTTTGTAACCCATTTTTCACCTGTGTGTCAATCATCTAATGTGATCCTGGGCTCTACACACCCTCCGCCAACCTAGTCCCCATATATATGGGAGATAAGGGGAGAGCAACGGACTTGAACTCATGCTTCCTTCATGCCTGAGTGTCCAAGTTGCTCCTTTACACCTGACAGGGGGGAGTTTCCCTGGTTGGACGTAGCGCGTGGAAGGAACACGTTATTCCAACCAGTTCCTTTCCCCTCTATCAGGCGCCCCGGCTGGCCAGGGGGGAGGCAGTTTAGTGACTAGGATTACTGCATGTTTTTTGTGAGGGTACCTACCCTAGGGGACACGGGGAGAACATGCAAACTCCACACAGAAAGGCCCTTTCGCCAACGCCGCCTTCGGGTATGGGCACTGATGACTCGGAGGAGGAAACATGCCGCCAGCACCCACAGCGTCCCGAGCGGGAATCGAACCCAGGACTGACAGCACTGCCAGCTGTGCCACCGTGCCCCTAGGTGGAAGGCTTTCAACGTGAAATTAGGTTTGGAAAGGTCGTTATGAGGAGGACAATACAGGAGGTATGAATCAGGGTTGTGTTGTTTGGTTGACTCACTTCTTCTCATTCAAAAGGAACCCGGGTCAATTTAATCGAGTCGCTTAGAAGGGCAACGAGGTGTCCTGGAGAGAATTCAATAACATCCTGATAGTTTTAACCCATTTAGGCCTGGGAAAAAAAAGGTCTTCTAAATCCTGACAGTTTTCTGACATGTTTCTAGGCCTACTATATATCACTCAATATTTCATGTCAAGGACCCCAAAAATGATCTGTAATTGGCCTCCGAGACCCACATCTGAAAATATGTTGTTCCAGGGGACCTCTTCAGAAGCAAAGATTTGAGTTAAAAACGAGTTAAAAAATATATATTCCAAATTTGAGGCACAATTTCACGATTAAAAACAAAATAGCACACCTACAAGCTCATAGCGCGCCACCGAGTGGCGCGCTATGAGCTTGTAGATCTGCTATTTATTCAATAGCTAAAGTATAACATAATGCTTTGTTAAAACACCAAAAGGGGTTCCCGTTCAGAATGGGTTAATGTGAATTCACAGTCCCTCGGGGGGGACATTGAGACCTTTCTGAATAGCCAAGATTTCTCATTAATTCGGGCTTGCATAATAATAACAAAACGATCGCCCATGATCCCTACAAACTTTAAAATCTCGGGCGGTTTTCATACGGCACGGTCGGTAACAGGGAAGTTTTAAATTGCCTGACAGCTGCCACCAGTATTTCTGAATGTGGTTTGGATGAAAGCCAAGTGACCTTCACTTGAGCGAACAACGCTTTAAAACCCAATGACCACACAGACAAACAAAACATCTGTTTCATCGCACTCTCTGAAAAGGTTGGCACATTATTTTATTTTTTTGTAAAAGGCACGGAAAGAAATAACGTGTCTCATAGCGAGCTGTGATTGAGGTTATGTTTGGTTAACCTTAAAGGCGAACATGGACCAAAACACTTAATCTTGTTAAGACTCTGAATATTATTAGAGGGCGTATAATTCCAGGGGTTCATTCCAGCGCTGAAATTGGCTTCTCTCAGAGCCCATTATTAGTTATCAGTTGCTTACACGCACGGGCACACACAGACATGCACACGCACGCACACACACACACACACACACACACACACACACGCACACGCACACGCACACACCATCTAAAATGACACAGATGCTTTCCCGGTTCACCGTATTAATGCCAGGAACATGGAATTCCACACAGAGACTACATTGTTTTTGGGGAGTGTTTTCCCATTGCTGGCTGTCTGAATACCAAAACATATATAAATAAAAAAGGTCATTCAAATGTTGACATATTATTGTTTATGGCAGCATAAGTAGTACTGTAAGGTTGGGTGACGAATGACGATACGAATATATCAAGCTCACAAGCTTGTGAGCTTGTAGATCTGCTATTTTCAGCATGCAACAAAGTGTAAAATGACTTATACTGGATCTGTTGTCCACTAGTCCCTTCCTAACATTTTAGTCTAGTTTTTAAATTGTTGACGAAATTGTCAGTATATTTAGTCTTATAGTTTTAGTCACCATAGCATAGTTTTAATTTAGTTTTCATTTAGTTTTCTTCAGTGGAAAAGGTAGTCGACGAACATTTTTCGTCGACGAAAACAACACTGTCTCCTACCCGTAGATACAGGAGATGAACACTAGGTGGGTGTTACTATAGGGTGCAGTCTCCTATAGATACAGGAGATGAACACTAGGGTGGGTGTTACTATAGGGTGCAGTCTCCTATAGATACAGGAGATGAACACTAGGTGGGTGTTACTATAGGGTGCAGTCTCCTATAGATACAGGAGATGAACACTGGGGTGGGTGTTACTATAGGGTGCAGTCTCCTATAGATACAGGAGATGAACACTGGGTGGGTGTTACTATAGGGTGCAGTCTCCTATAGATACAGGAGATGAACACTAGGGTGGGTGTTACTATAGGGTGCAGTCTCCTATAGATACAGGAGATGAACACTGGGTGGGTGTTACTATAGGGTGCAGTCTCCTATAGATACAGGAGATGAACACTGGGGTGGGTGTTACTATAGGGTGCAGTCTCCTATAGATGCAGGAGATGAACACTAGGTGGGTGTTACTATAGGGTGCAGTCTCCTATAGATACAGGAGATGAACACTGGGTGGGTGTTACTATAGGGTGCAGTCTCCTATAGATACAGGAGATGAACACTGGGGTGGGTGTTACTATAGGGTGCAGTCTCCTATAGATACAGGAGATGAACACTGGGGTGGGTGTTACTATAGGGTGCAGTCTCCTATAGATACAGGAGATGAACACTGGGTGGGTGTTACTATAGGGTGCAGTCTCCTATAGATACAGGAGATGAACACTGGGGTGGGTGTTACTATAGGGTGCAGTCTCCTATAGATACAGGAGATGAACACTAGGTGGGTGTTACTATAGGGTGCAGTCTCCTACCCGTAGATACAGGAGATGAACACTGGGTGGGTGTTACTATAGGGTGCAGTCTCCTATAGATACAGGAGATGAACACTGGGTGGGTGTTACTATAGGGTGCAGTCTCCTATAGATACAGGAGATGAACACTGGGTGGGTGTTACTATAGGGTGCAGTCTCCTATAGATACAGGAGATGAACACTGGGTGGGTGTTACTATAGGGTGCAGTCTCCTATAGATACAGGAGATGAACACTGGGTGGGTGTTACTATAGGGTGCAGTCTCCTATAGATACAGGAGATGAACACTGGGTGGGTGTTACTATAGGGTGCAGTCTCCTATAGATGCAGGAGATGAACACTGGGGTGGGTGTTACTATAGGGTGCAGTCTCCTATAGATACAGGAGATGAACACTGGGGTGGGTGTTACTATAGGGTGCAGTCTCCTATAGATACAGGAGATGAACACTGGGGTGGGTGTTACTATAGGGTGCAGTCTCCTATAGATACAGGAGATGAACACTGGGTGGGTGTTACTATAGGGTGCAGTCTCCTATAGATACAGGAGATGAACACTAGGTGGGTGTTACTATAGGGTGCAGTCTCCTATAGATACAGGAGATGAACACTGGGTGGGTGTTACTATAGGGTGCAGTCTCCTATAGATACAGGAGATGAACACTGGGTGGGTGTTACTATAGGGTGCAGTCTCCTATAGATGCAGGAGATGAACACTGGGGTGGGTGTTACTATAGGGTGCAGTCTCCTATAGATACAGGAGATGAACACTGGGGTGGGTGTTACTATAGGGTGCAGTCTCCTATAGATACAGGAGATGAACACTGGGTGGGTGTTACTATAGGGTGCAGTCTCCTATAGATACAGGAGATGAACACTGGGTGGGTGTTACTATAGGGTGCAGTCTCCTATAGATACAGGAGATGAACACTGGGTGGGTGTTACTATAGGGTGCAGTCTCCTATAGATACAGGAGATGAACACTAGGTGGGTGTTACTATAGGGTGCAGTCTCCTATAGATACAGGAGATGAACACTGGGTGGGTGTTACTATAGGGTGCAGTCTCCTATAGATACAGGAGATGAACACTAGGTGGGTGTTACTATAGGGTGCAGTCTCCTATAGATACAGGAGATGAACACTAGGGTGGGTGTTACTATAGGGTGCAGTCTCCTATAGATACAGGAGATGAACACTGGGGTGGGTGTTACTATAGGGTGCAGTCTCCTATAGATACAGGAGATGAACACTGGGTGGGTGTTACTATAGGGTGCAGTCTCCTATAGATACAGGAGATGAACACTGGGGTGGGTGTTACTATAGGGTGCAGTCTCCTATAGATACAGGAGATGAACACTGGGTGGGTGTTACTATAGGGTGCAGTCTCCTATAGATACAGGAGATGAACACTGGGTGGGTGTTACTATAGGGTGCAGTCTCCTATAGATACAGGAGATGAACACTGGGGTGGGTGTTACTATAGGGTGCAGTCTCCTATAGATACAGGAGATGAACACTGGGTGGGTGTTACTATAGGGTGCAGTCTCCTATAGATACAGGAGATGAACACTAGGTGGGTGTTACTATAGGGTGCAGTCTCCTATAGATACAGGAGATGAACACTAGGTGGGTGTTACTATAGGGTGCAGTCTCCTGTAGATACAGGAGATGAACACTGGGTGGGTGTTACTATAGGGTGCAGTCTCCTATAGATACAGGAGATGACCACTAGGGTGGGTGTTACTATAGGGTGCAGTCTCCTATAGATACAGGAGATGAACACTAGGGTGGGTGTTACTATAGGGTGCAGTCTCCTATAGATACAGGAGATGAACACTGGGTGGGTGATACTATAGGGTGCAGTCTCCTATAGATGCAGGAGATGAACACTAGGTGGGTGTTACTATAGGGTGCAGTCTCCTATAGATACAGGAGATGAACACTAGGGTGGGTGTTACTATAGGGTGCAGTCTCCTATAGATACAGGAGATGAACACTGGGTGGGTGTTACTATAGGGTGCAGTCTCCTATAGATGCAGGAGATGAACACTAGGTGGGTGTTACTATAGGGTGCAGTCTCCTACCCGTAGATACAGGAGGTGAACACTGGGTGGGTGTTACTATAGGGTGTACAGTCTCCTACCCGTAGATGCAGGAGATGTCGATGACCACGTCGATCATGTCGCAGCACAGCTCGTAGGTCTGCAGGTCCACCGGGCTGCTGTCGGTGGCGATGTAGATCTTGCTGACCACGTCGAACAGGAAGGCCTTCTCGATGCCCGAGTTCTGAGCAAAGGGGGACAGAGGAGACAGGCCGGTGGGGGTGAGTTAACCCATTCTGACCTGAGATCAGATTCATACGAGGTTTCCACTGGACACACACTGGTCTGATGAACCCATTCTGACCTGAGATCAGATTCTAAAAATGTCAGTCGTTCTTCGATTTTTCAAAAATAGCAGACCTACAAGCTCGTAGCGCGCCACTCGGTGGCGCGCTATGAGCTTGTAGATCTGCTATTTTTCAATAGCTAAAGCATAACATGATGCCAAAACCAAAACGGGTTCCCGTTCAGAATGGGTTAACGGGCAATTATGGGCACTGTATTTTGCCCATAAACCTCAAGTTTAGCAGCATATACAGTTAATATGCGGTAATATACAGGTGTGATGGTATACAATTCAGGAGTTTACGGGAGTTTGTTGGAAAGTTTCCTGTAATATACACAAGCTTTTTTACGCAGTGTTAAAGTATGTGATGTTGTTGGGTGAGGGGGTACAGTAATATACAGTCATTTGTGTATAGTGTGAAGAGGAAAGAACCGAGGACACAACCCTGAGGGGCCCCTGGCTGTGTTGGCGTTAACAGTTGATGAGGAGAATAAAGAAAATGATGAGTTTCTTGATCATAATGTTGGCGTTGGATAGTGTTGAAGTCCACAGAAAGAATATAGTAGCAAAATTGCCATGGAACTATTTTCAGGGGGATTTTCATGGACCAAAAGGCGCAAATACTTCTGCGTTATGCTCCAAAGGTAATTAAAAAAAAATCCCGGCAGCCTCTGTATGTGTCACCATTTTAATCTAAAGCCGTCAGGGTGTTAAAAAACTGTCTGGGGGTGTTCACATACTGTAAGCCTGAGTAGACGATGAAATGACCAAAAGTTTTTTTAGAAAGTGAAATATCCCTTTAAGTCCCTGTAGATTCGTATGGACTCGGTGGAGCCAGGCAAAGCGCTCACTGTAGTTTACTGCAGTGTTGTTGGTATTGTGACCATGACACAGCTTAACCCATTCTGGGCGGGAACCACTTTTGGTCATCATTATGTTACACTTTAGCTATTGAAAAATAGCAGATCTCAGAAGCTCATAGTACTGTAGGTCTGCTATTTTTGAAAAATCGTGAAAATGTGGCACAAATCTTTCAATATAATTCTTTCAGAGCGAATGTTTTTATTGACTAAGATTGACTTCCAAAGTTTTCAGGAGTTGCCCGTTTTGTTCAAAATGCTGCACATGTCCTGCTCATCCAGAATTCTATCCTCAGAGATGCTGTGAGTGATCTGGCTCTGCATTTCCTCAACAAAATGAATAGAATTGAAATAGCACTGTGTATCAGTTTTATAACTGCACCTGTATAACTCATCTAGTGTCTATAGCCTGTTGCCTGGCAGCCATGACTTGTTACATCTGTGAGGTGTCTTGTTTTAATTATGCCGTGAAAACAGAGAATTCAAACATGCACTAAGCCCCATTTATTAAAAGGCTCAATGCCTTTAAGGCTTGGTATTTTTGGGGCTTCTCTTCTCTCTCTCTCTCTCTCTCTCGTGTTATGATGCAATTTGTTCTGTGGTGTGTGTGAGTTATTTTGCAATACCATTTCGTTGTACTGTAGTTTTTTTTTTATGCTCGCGTGTGTGTGTGTGTGTGTGTGTGTGTGTGTGTGTGTGTGTGTGTGTGTGTGTGTGTGTGTGTGTGTGTGTGTGTGTGTGTGTGTGAGCGAGCGAGACATACAGACATTGTGTGATTGGGAGATTCAAAATGTGCAATTTATATTCAATCGTTTTGTAAAGTGCATGAGCAAAGTGAGAGAGAGAGAGAGAGGGAGAGAGAGAGAGAGAGAGAGAGAGAGAGAGAGAGAGAGAGAGTTCAGCTTATTGTGGACTAAACCACAGCCACATGCCAGTTTATCCAGTGAACTGCAACCTTTCCAAT
Source organism: Protomyctophum bolini (assembly GCF_963924005.1). Taxonomy (NCBI): domain Eukaryota; kingdom Metazoa; phylum Chordata; class Actinopteri; order Myctophiformes; family Myctophidae; genus Protomyctophum; species Protomyctophum bolini. The sequence goes on along the minus strand of NC_137876.1, from coordinate 3,591,048 downwards.
GATTCATATGATTTCCATACTCGTCAAACCATTCAGTGACACCTGTGGATCATAGGAGGAAGGTCGACCCGACAGACCGCTCGGCTGTAATAATAATACAATTGCAGTGAATTTCCCCAGCAATGAATGGGGACAGGTGGACCCAGACCAATGAATGGGACAGGTGGACCCAAACCAATGAATGGGACAGGTGGACCCAAACCAATGAATGGGACAGGTGGACCCAGACCAATGAATGGGACAGGTGGACCCAAACCAATGAATGGGACAGGTGGACCCAAACCAATGAATGGGGACAGGTGGACCCAAACCAATGAATGGGACAGGTGGACCCAAACCAATGAATGGGACAGGTGGACCCAAACCAATGAATGGGGACAGGTGGACCCAAACCAATGAATGGGACAGGTGGACCCAAACCAATGAATGGGACAGGTGGACCCAAACCAATGAATGGGGACAGGTGGACCCAAACCAATGAATGGGACAGGTGGACCCAAACCAATGAATGGGACAGGTGGACCCAAACCAATGAATGGGGACAGGTGGACCCAAACCAATGAATGGGACAGGTGGACCCAAACCAATGAATGGGACAGGTGGACCCAAACCAATGAATGGGACAGGTGGACCCAAACCAATGAATGGGACAGGTGGACCCAAACCAATGAATGGGACAGGTGGACCCAAACCAATTTGAGAGTATGACCTCAATGTATGAGACCCGGGTACTCAGGAAGGGGGAAGCTATTACTAGGGACAACACACACCCGTTACACAGCCAATACCATCTTTTACCATCAGGGCGACGGTATATGGTACCTTCCCTGCAGGCTATAGGGCCTCAAGATCGTTTGTTCCCATAAGTATAGGACTTATGAACAAGCAGGCCCCGTCTCAGTACCGTGCATAAAGTGTGATGTGATGCCTCTTGGAACTATGACTGGTGGCCTTCTGTTGGCACTGTTTCTTTATTGTCTATGCACTGTGTGATCTGTTTGTTTGCATATGTTATGTTTTATGTATATCCTGATGACTGCTGTGCACAAAACAAATTTCCGAAAGGACAAATAAAGTATCTATATCTATCTATATAATGAATGGGACAGGTGGACACAAACCACGGCATGAAAACGTAGCATAGCAGACCTCGTCACTGAAGGGGGTCAGGCATTCGGGGGCTGTAGCGTTTCGCTTTGGTGTGCAGCGCACCACACGCACACTCGTCCCCATAACGCTTTGCACCACCTTCTTTGCACACCTCCCAAGTGTACATTAACCTTCGCAATGAGGGCTCTACATGTACTGCAAATCGACTATTTAACATCACTCTCGATGTTGCTGACGGCGCGCCTCACGCTTACCGACGCTGACCGGCACGGCCAAAGTACAAATGCCTTCTAAAATAATCTAAATCAGTTTTCTGTTTCTGTCGTTCAAGCATTTTTATGTCAAGGACCCCCAGAATTGTATGCATTAGGCCGACGACCCCCATCTGAAAATATGTTGTTCCATGCAGGGACATCCATCATTTCTTTAAAAATAATGTTTTTCTTTGAAAAAGAAAATGTAGAAAACAAGAAAAACTGAAAATTACACGCGGCCAATACAATTGTATCCGCAACCCCCCCCCCCAAAAAAACCCTATTGTATGAGAAACACTGCTACATACAAGTGTGCAAATAGGACCCTTTTTCCCACCAGTTCACAGTGTTTATACACTGAAAATGAATTGGTTCAGAACCATAAAAGTTGGTTCATAACTGGAACCAAAAGAAAAAGGTCTGCCGGTTCCATGAAAGGTTCCAAGAATCTAGAACGGAACCAAACGGAACCAATTCTAGAACCAAAGGTTCTTCTGGTGGAAAAGGAGGCAGCGTCGTTACAGTCTGTTCCATGCTATCAGTTAGACATCGCTGCCACCTACTGGCCGCAACACAAAGTGCATGAAGGCCTGTGTGTGTGTGTGTGTGTGTGTGTCGTGTTTGCAAATATAACTGCAAATACACCAGATGTCATTATAATTGACACAGAGAGGTTTTTCTATTGGAAGTTGGCTGTGCTTTTGATTCAAGTTTAGAGGAAGCTTTCCTTACTAAACAAGTAAAATATCAACCATTAGTATACAGACCATTATACAACTGGGCTATACGTGTCAGCTCATTGTTTATATATTTGGCAGCCTGGGCCATGTCCACAGGCTAGTGGTCAGAGGCTTGAGGATTATAGGGTTGTCCAAGTGTAAGGCAAAGCAGCTTCATGCAACATACTGTTCAATCTCCTCCAGTATAGGCAGTCGGTCTATTTGGAGGAGAAGGTGCTTTTTGTACCCATGATTTACTTTCGGTGTTGGTAATAATATGACAGACTGAAGTGACCAATGTTGTCTGTGAATAAGTTCATGTGTTGCCTACTGTATATTCTGTACATTTAGGGCTTGTTTGGACTCAAGCACTGAGACACGTGATGTTTCGAGTGCGTAGTATATCAGAAGCAACTGAAAATATGTGTCCTTGATAATGTATTTTATAAATGTGGACTCAAATAAAGAAATCGAAATGTGTGTGTGTGTGTGTGTGTGTGTGTGTGTGTGTGTGTGTGTGTGTGTGTGTGTGTGTGTGTGTGTGTGCACGCATTAGAACATTGGTTCTCAAAGTGCGGTCCGGGGACCCTCAGGGGTCCTTGAGGGAGTAGTTCCAACACAACACTGAAGAAGAGGAGGCTTTTACTCACAGAGATGAAGATGTTCAGCAGGTTCTCCAGCGTAGGCAGCTGTGGGATGAGCTTCTGCACCACTTTGCTGAACGCCTCGAAGATGGAGTGGTCGTAGATACTGGTTAGATAGAAGCTGTGGTTAAACATAAAAAAACAACGGTTAAAGCGGTTTCAAAGCTAAAACGACAAAGACGTGTTTCCAGGTCTTAATTTTAAGCATTGCTTAACAGATCTGTGATTAAATCCTTAACCTGTGATTAAAATCCATTAACCCATTCTGACCCGAGATCAGATTCATACGAGGTTTCCACTGGACACACACTGGTCTGATTAACCCATTCTGACCTGAGATCAGATTCTAAAAATGTCAGTCGTTCTTCGATTTTTCAAAAATAGCAGACCTACAAGCTCGTAGGGCGCCACTCGGTGGCGCGCTATGAGCTTGTAGATCTGCTATTTTTCAATAGCTAAAGCATAACATGATGCTAACACCGAAATGGGTTCCCGTTCAGAATGGGTTAAACTGTGATTAACACTTTGTTGTGTCCGCCATCTTGGTTTTGCGCTGTAAATAAACGGCAGCAGTCGTGAGCATCATTAGCGTTACCATTTCATTCATATTTGAGAATGTTTAAATTAAATTATAGTGCCTGCATCAAAAATATATATAATAATAAAAAAAACAACAGACGTATAAACTCAGAGCGCGTCACTCCGTGGTGCGTGGTAGGTTTATAGATCTGTTCCGTCGATCACACACACCACCACTTCCTCCGATAGTTTCCCAAACAACAACAAACACGTAGAGGTATATATGCTGCCATGTTGTTTCCATTTAAACCTCCTCTCCTGCTGGTTTAGAATGAATCCCTTATTGATACTTAAATCAAAGTTTAAAGTAGTATCAAAGTTTAAAGTAGTGGTGCAACAGGATTGACATTAATCCAAGTATAGGCTACTGTGGAAATTAAAACCAAGATTAAAAAAACAAAACCAAGATTAAAAGGATGGTTTTAAAACTAAACCGGATTAGTGAAAACTAGGTTTAAAGTTTGGTGCAACTGGATTAATAGATAAACCTTGATTTAAACCAGATTAAGGCTTAATCTCTCTTGGTGCAAATGGCCCTAAGTGGGATAAAGCGATAAACGTGGAGTGTACACTTCCTTCATCCTTCCTTCCTTTCCTTTCATTTCCTTTCCTTGGCTCCTCCTACCTCAGGTGTATGCGCTCCAGCGCGGCGTCCGCCAGGTCGTCGTTGGTGCGCTTGTGGATGTCGCGCTGCTTCTCGATCCTGTGGTCGTCGGGCAGCCCGTCCACCTTGTGGATGAACACCTCGAAGTTGATGTCCGGGTTCACCTTGTAGGCCCGCGTCACCGTGAGGTGGAGACGGCTCAGAGCCTCCACATAGTCGTCCTGAGGAGAGGAGAGAGAGTTTTAATGAAGTTGATGTCCGGGTTCACCTTGTAGGCCCGCGTCACCGTGAGGTGGAGGCGGCTCAGAGCCTCCACATAGTCGTCCTGAGGAGAGGAGAGAGAGTTTTAATGAAGTTGATGTCCGGGTTCACCTTGTAGGCCCGCGTCACCGTGAGGTGGAGACGGCTCAGAGCCTCCACATAGTCATCCTGCATGAGGAGATATGAGAGAGAGTTTTAACCCATTCTGACCTGAGATCAGATTCATACGAGGTTTCCACTGGACAACACACACTGGTCTGATGAACCCATTCTGACCTGAGATCAGATTCTATAAAAAATGTCAGTCGTTTTTCGATTTTTCAAAAATGGCAGACCTACAAGCGCTATGAGCTTGTAGATCTGCTATTTTTCAATAGCTAAAGCATAACATGATGCTAACACCAAAACGGGTTCCCGTTCAGAATGGGTTAATGAAGTTGATGTCCGGGTTCACCTTGTAGGCCCGCGTCACCGTGAGGTGGAGGCGGCTCAGAGCCTCCACATAGTCGTCCTGAGGAGAGGAGAGAGAGTTTTAATGCATGCACGCACGCAGTCTTTCAGTGCCGCGCTATAAAAAAGGAGATGCAGGAAAACTAAATAAATAAAGTCAAGTCAAGTTCTGCAATTAATTCAAACCCCATTTTTGGAGAACAAGATTTGAGCTTGTGTACTGTATTAACCACTGTCATGTTTCTATAGGTTTATTGGTGTATTAACCACTGTCATGTTTCTATAGGTTTATTGGTGTATTAACCACTGTCATGTTTCTATAGGTTTATTGGTGTATTAACCACTGTCATGTTTCTATGGTCTCTTGATAATAAAAGCACTTCATCAGAAGAAGAAGAAGAAGAAGAAGCGGCGCTTCCATGAAAAACGCAATTACTTTTTTTCCTTTGAAATCCCTGCGAGTTGGTTTGCAAAAAAAATAAAGTTTCTTTCTTAATTTTAAAAGTATAGCAGCCATTTTCTCGGATGGGTAATGCTCTCATTTATCACGTTCGCCGCGCCTAGAACAAGATGTTGTTGCTTCTGTAGGCAAAGTTCCGCGTCGGCGAACGAGCGGAGAGGCTGACACAACACAACACAGATGTTACACCAACAAACGGCTCTAACCCATTCTGACCTGAGATCAGATTCACACGAGGTTTCCACTGGACACACACTGGTCTGATAAACCCATTCTGACCCGAGATCAGATAAAAATAAAATGTCAGTCGTTCTTCGATTTTTCAAAAATAGCAGACCTACAAGCTCGTAGCGCGCCACTCGGTGGCGCGCTATGAGCTTGTAGATCTGCTATTTTTCAATAGCTAAAGCATAACATGATGCTAACACCAACATGGGTTCCCGTTCAGAATGGGATAACAATCCAAACAAACTTGACAGCTCTATTATTTTTGTCCGATGATGCCCGAAGAAAATACACAGCGCCGAATTGATTTATTTTCATGAACAACAACCGCAGTGTGTTGGAAGGCTTTATTATTTAAAAAGGAGTGACTCAGAGCACAACCTTTTGTGCTTTTAACCCATTCTGGGCGGAAAGGGAACCCTTTTTGGTGTTTTATGTTATACTTCCGCGCTCGTAGGTCTGCTATTTATTTTTGAAAATCGTGAAAATGTGGCGCAAATCTTTGAATATATATTCTTTCAGAGCGAACGTTTGGAACTAAAATCTTTGCTTCTCGGGGGGGTCCACTGGAACAACATATTTTCAGATGGGGGTCCGCAGCCAATTACATATAATGTGTGGGGTTCTTGACATGAACTACAGAGCGTCGCAGTCCCGCCCCCTTTCAGAACAACGAGTGGCCCAGGAAATGAATCCCAATGCATTTTGCCCATAGGCTTTTCTTAATGTATTTATTTAAAGACGGTTACGCCGCAGACAAAGCCAACTCGGATCGTGACAATTAATCATGACAATGAACACTACGTTTTGGGCCGATCAAATAATTTATAAGAAGAAAAACAAAACAAATAGTGTTGTCTCCTGCCTTTATTTTCTTCTTTCTAATGATTTGATCGGCCCAAAATATTGTGTTCATGGTCATGATTTGTCACGATCCGAGTTGTCTTTGTCCGCGGCGTAACCGTCTTTAAATAAATACATTAAGAAAAGCCTATGGGCAAAATGCATTGGGATTCATTTCCTGGGCCACTCGTCGTTCTGAAAGGGGGAGGGACTGCGACGCTCTATTGAGAACCACCGATATTGAAACATGAGGGGGGTTTTTTTCAGAAAACTGCCAGGATTTAGAAGGCATTTGTAGAACGGTCCTCGGGACTAAATGGGTTAAACAGAATAGAAACACAGCAGCAGGCTGTTGCTGTATTTCAGTCCGTGGCTGATGGTTATCAGAGTGTTCAAAAGGGGGCTTCATCCCCTTGCCATTTGGATTGTATTAAGGAAGATTACAAATGAGAAAAGCAATACTATTTTCTTTCATCAGACCACTATAGACCAAACTGTTTTTTAAGTTGATTGCTGTGCTGTTGACTTACTGCAAAATATCCCAAGTGAGTGTCTCTCCTGGACGTTAGGAGATGTTGACGAAGCCAATTATTATTATTTCTACCTCAATCAATACATTAAACAGCAAAGGATATGCCTATGCATAGAAAGCAAGACCAACCCGACTGCACTGTGGAGCAGAAATGTGGTCAGAATGCCACTGAAGCCACAAAACCCATTTTAGTTACATAAAGTTAGCTTAAGTTGTGGCAAATCTGCAAAGATAATGCTTACCAGTAGCTTTCTTCACAGATGTGTTCATAAAGGTGTCTACAATCACTTATAAATGTGTTCCAACCCAACTCCCTTGGGAAACGTTGTGACAGCTGCTGAAAGTTGGGGTACCATTATCAACCAATATAAGGCAAAAAAAATCCAAATGTCATTATACTTTAAGTAGCATGTGACATGTCAAACTAGGGGTTTTTCAAGATTCTGAATCCATTGCAAGCATTAGTTTTGCACAAAAAACACTCCTTCGCCTAAGAATGCCCATAGCCGTCATCATCACAAATGTGATGAGGTCAGCACATTTGGGCTCATTTGGGCAAGTGGCTATGGCCGGATTTAGCCCAAGGAGTATTTTCACTGCATACTTTTCACGGCACCACTGGCATGTATGAACAGAGGATTTTTTGTAGATTCAGTTCCCCCCCAACCCCCCATCCTCACCTGCGAGTCGATGACGAAGATAAGCGCGCCGGTGCCCCGGAAGATCATCTCGTAGTCGAAGGTGGGGTCGAAGAAGTCGATCTGTCCGGGGAAGTCCCAGATCTGGAAGCTGACGAAGGAGCTGTTGGACACGTCCTCGCGGCAGATCTTGTTGGTGCTCTCCAGGAAGAGGGTCTCGTTGGGAGACATCTTGTGGAACACCACCTTCTGGATGGAGGACTTGCCGCTGCGCCTCAGGCCCATCAGGAGGATGCGAGGTTTCACCTCGCCGCTGAGGGGGTCTCCTCCTCCCCCGTAGCCCTGGGCTAAAGGAAAGGAAAGGTACCATGTTTACCCAGGGTAACTGGACTAAGGAAAGGAAAGGTACTATGTTTACCCAGGGTAACTGGACTAAGCTCAAGAACTTGTTTACAGCCAGGCCCTGCTCATAGAACATTTCATGGTAGAGGTTCAATGCCTTGTCCATAAGGGCACTTATGCGGTGGTAATTTTAACGTGCCGGTCCGGGGATACGAACTAGCGACCTTCCGATATCAAGACCGCTCCGCAAACCGTTCGGCCACCGCTGCCTCCACGGCTAGCACACAGAACAGAGAGTCTTTTAGTGTTAGTCTAGTCTTAGTCAACTAAATGTCATAAGATTTCAGTCTACAGTTGATTTAGTCGACTAAAATGTGTTTTGGCGAGCCATGATGCCGTCATAATGACTAAAGCCAATCTACATGCTCACGAGGCGCGCTGCGACGCGTTGTGAGCTTGTAGATCTGCTATTTTCAAATTTTGTAAAATGACCAGCATACTGGATCTCTTGTCCACTATAGTCCCATCCTAAAATGTTAGTCTAGTTTTTATTTGTTGACGAAATTGTCAGTATATTTAGTCTTATATTTTAGTCATCATAGCATTAGTTTTAATTTAGTTACCAATAGATTTTGTCAGTAAGAAAAAGGTAGTCGAACATTTTTCGTCTTAGTTTTAGTCGACGAAAACAACACTCCCTGGACTGCACACAGAACAGTCACACACACACACACACACACACTCACACACACGTGACACAACATGATGGCACATCTGCAGTCAGTCAGTGTGGTCTCCCTACTATTCCACTGAGAGATTTTAGACCCTGCAGTGACACCTGCTGGCGGACACGTGCTACTGCTGCCTGAAGCTCATACCTAGCCTCTTATCTGGCAGTGGAGCAGCACAGTTTTCTGTGACACACACACACACACATCACACACACACACACACACACACACACACACACACACAGTAGAACCGTAGAAATCCTGTGTGTGTGGACCGACACACAAGTTAATGTCTCACTCACTGTGCTGCGGGCTATTATTATAATGTCCTTATAGGGCAACAACACAACGCAGGACCCCCCCCCCCCCCTCTTCCCCCGGCAGCAGAAACGTGCCCATGTGTTACAATTACAAAGTGTACACATGCTAACGTAAACACACCGCTATGAAAGGAAGGAATGCAAAGCAACGCATTCCTCCATATCGGTGTGTTTATATATAGGAGGACTGTGTCAATAATAGCAGCAGGACCGGACGCAAGCACTATTATATTATGACCCCCAACACGCCCACCTCCGTCCACACACACACACACACACCAGCCCACCTCCGTCCTCACAGCCGCACTCCAGGTTTCCGCCGTCCGGAGCGAACGCGTCAAAGTCGTCGTCATCGTCGTCGTCGTAGTAGCAGCCGCCCGAGGACCCCGACATGGCGCCGGCCGCGGTGGCAGCGGCGCCGGCGTCCCCTCCATCATCCTCCTCCTCCTCCTCGTCGTCCAAGCTGAACTTATTGGTGGAAGAAGAAGGAGCCACCGCTCCTCCTCCGCCTCCTTGGTTGCTGCTGCTAGTCATGGTGGCGGACTGACTGACTGACTGTCACTGCACTGAGGCGACGTTTGGTTTGTTTTCACAACAACCACCACATAATGATATGCTGCCGCTGCCGCTGCCGCTGCTGTCCAACTTTAACTGTCTGTCACCTGATATGTGGAAGCCATGCTGGTGAACTCTCACCCGGCCGGGCTCCTCTTCTTCCTCTATAGCGCGCACGCGCACGCACGCACACGGCAGTGGTGTGACGTAATTAAGTACATTTACTATTTACTCAATGGTGTTTTGGGGTTTTTTTCTACTCCACTTTAATGTCGCAGACAAAACATTTTCTACTTTGAGTTTACTCCATTGGACAGCTTTTGTGACAATTGGTAAACATTTTTGATAATTAATCAAATTATAAATCGGAAATCTAACTTGTAATTTTAAAATAGCCAAAGTATACTATAAGTAGGCTAGATAGAGAGGCTATATATTATACAATTCATTTTGCCTACTTATTTCTCTTTTGTATTATTTTGAATTTATATATTTTTGGAGGATCATGTATGAGAGTCAGCTAGTCAACTTTCTCTTTGCTTTGACTTTTTCTTTTTTAGCCTAACAGTGGCAACATATATTGCTGCTACTTTTACTCAAGTAGTAGTAACTCGAGTAGTTTTTCAACCACTGACACATAGCTGTCTGCCCGCTGCACCCCAACAGTCTGCTCTATTCTGTGGTCTGTTCAGGTTCTGGATGGGAAGCATTGGTTCAGTCCAACCCACAACAGTCTGCTCTATTCTGTGGTACTGTCCAGGATCTGGATGGGAAGCATTGGTTCAGTCCAACCCACAACAGTCTGCTCTATTCTGTGGTACTGTCCAGGATCTGGAAGGGAAGCATTGGTTCAGTCCAACCCACAACAGTCTGCTCTATTCTGTGGTACTGTCCAGGATCTGGATGGGAAGCATTGGTTCAGTCCAACCCACAACAGTCTGCTCTATTCTGTGGTCTGTTCAGGTTCTGGATGGGAAGCATTGGTTCAGTCCAACCCACAACAGTCTGCTCTATTCTGTGGTACTGTCCAGGATCTGGATGGGAAGCATTGGTTCAGTCCAACCCACAACAGTCTGCTCTATTCTGTGGTCTGTTCAGGTTCTGGATGGGAAGCATTGGTTCAGTCCAACCCACAACAGTCTGCTCTATTCTGTGGTACTGTCCATGTTCTGGATAGGAAGCATTGGTTCAGTCCAACCCACAACAGTCTGCTCTATTCTGTGGTACTGTCCAGGATCTGGATGGGAAGCATTGGTTCAGTCCAACCCACAACAGTCTGCTCTATTCTGTGGTATAGGCCTATGTCCAGGATCTGGACGGTTCAGTGGTTCATTGGTTCAGTCCAACCCACAACAGTCTGCTCTATTCTGTGGTCTGTTCAGGTTCTGGATGGGAAGCGTTGGTTCAGTCCAACCCACAACAGTCTGCTCTATTCTGTGGTCTGTTCAGGTTCTGGAAGGGAAGCATTGGTTCAGTCCAACCCACAACAGTCTGCTCTATTCTGTGGTCTGTTCAGGTTCTGGATGGGAAGCGTTGGTTCAGTCCAACCCACGTCCACAATCACATGGCAGTCCAGTGTGTGGGACTATAGTTACAATACACGTCCTTTGTGATGAGAATAGTGACATCATCATGTTCTCTCTCACTCAAACCATGCAGGAAAGGAACTATACGTGCATTTACTCAAGTACTGTGCTTAAGTACAATTCTGAGGTACTTTTAGGACTTCTCTGGAGAATTTCCAATTGTCAATACTTTTACTTCTAATCCACTACATCTCAGGGGGCAAATATTGTTCTTTTTACCCTACTATTTGAAAACCTCCTCCATGTCAAAGCCTACTTTGGGAAAGCAGTAGGCTAGCATTGATTCAGCAAACTTCCATGACTATTGTTGTAAACTCTAATTGGACCCTCGCCTGGTTCTGGCAGACCGGTAGTGTGTGTGTGCATGCAGGCTGGGTGGTGTGTGACAATCCGGTTGAATTATTCCATTGGTACGACGACTGTGGCGACGGGCCCAGGAGAACAAATAACGCAACATGTGACAGTATCACGCTAAAGGTTCACAAAGTTTATTATTACACACAGGAACATACAGTCTATAGAGCTGGATCCCAATGACGTGACCACAACACTTGAGACATCATAACTCACTAACTAGCTAACTGCAGCAAGGCGGCATTGGTCCGATCGACAACCTACCTCAAACCCTCACCCTAACCCTAACCTCCCCCGGGATCAAGGGTGACCTTGCTGTCTGAGATGTCTCTCGTAGCCTAACTATAAAGTATGCTACAGATCAGGCAGTACACAATACATATCAAGTACACTGTGTCTCACGTACAAGTACACAGCCATGGGCGATCAAGATTATAACAAATACTTTTACTTCTAATCCACTACATCTCAGGGGGCAAATATTGTACTTTAGTTTTTACCCTACTATTTGAAAACCTCCTCCACGTCAAAGCCTATGATGGCTCTATATTGCCCACTGAATCCTGCTGGATTTGAGAAAGCAGTAGGCTAGCATTGATTCAGCAAACTTCCATGACCGTCACACTTCCATAATCATAGGTTATTGATATATCGACGCAAAGGTGTCAGATCCATAGGTGCCTCTATCACTGTCACCTGCATGCTATGTTCGACCACAAGATGGCAGTGTAAGTTATAGTTTTGACCATAGACTGTAAAAAACAAAAATAGGTTGTGTGTGAGCTTCTGCCTAATGTGCTAATCTGGGCCATTAACTTTAAGTTAAGAGGTCCAGGGAGGTTCTGAGGTCCAGGGACCAGGTCCAGGGAGGTTCTGAGTTCCAGGGACCAGGTCCAGGGATGTTCTGAGGTCCAGGGACCTCAGAAACACTGCCGGCTGCAGTAGGCCTATAGTTAGTTAGTTACTTTATTGACACAAATGTATAAAACATTGGGTCCAAACAATAATAAAAAAACCCATGAATCAAAAACTTTAAAAGGTAAAATACATTAAAATATACAATACAGAATTCCTTTACAACAGGAGCTTTCTATTGCTCCACAAGTGACAGGCAGGCATGTAGCATACGCAAAGTCTCTCTGTTAGTGCCCACAAAATACATTAATTGATTGAATATTTTATTGATTTATAAAGTAAATAAATAAAAAATCCAGCAGTATAGTGAAAAAGATGTAATTTGGATGATACACAAAACAAAGCCAAGGGCTTGTAGCCCTTATGGTCCATTACACATTCAGAAATGGACAAACAACAGTGCAACGATACAAAAATAAAGTTTTAAGCAATGGAACTAACCATAAAATATGAAATAACTTTAAATTCCTATTACTTGTCACATGAAAACTCTTTTTTTTCCTAGGTTTTAAAGGAAAAAAATACCATGTGTTTTATATTAATATTTGCAGTAGGCCTATATCCCGTAAATATATTCCCACTTGCAGTATATCCCCACGGCGCACCGGGTGGGCCCCAGGTAATTAATTAAAATATAATTGTTGCTATAAAGCAACGCTGGGTCTTAGAGGGTTAAGAGTAAACAATGTGAGTGCAGAGAGGGCTCTCTGCTGGTGCAGCCTGCCCACCAGTGTTTTTCCGTTGACTAAAATCAAGACGAAAAATTTCCATCAACTACCTTTTTTCACTACATGGAAACTAAGCTATCATGACTCTAAGACTAAATATGTTGACAATTGCCGCAGCGCAACGCATTTTAGTACAAATAGTAAGTATAAAAATCTGCCATTATGACGGCATCAAGGCCGGCCACCAAAACACATTTTAGTCGACAAAAATCACCTGTAGATTTAGTCGACTAAAATCGCATGACATTCAGTCGACTGAAACTATATACTAACACCAATACATTCCAGGTGACTAAAATGTGACTAAAACTAAGTGAAAACTATTCAAGAGACTATATTATGACTAAAACTAAAATAGAAATTTGCTCCCAGAAACAACACTGCTGCCCACTTTGACACGGCGACAACAAGACGCAGCTTTTTCAGTCATGCGTGCTTAATAAATAGAGTTATTATAAACCATTTTGACCTGAGATCAGATCCTAAAAATGTCTTCTACATCCTGACAGTTTTCCATTCTGTAAGGAAGGCCATGAGTCAGTCATGCACCAAAGGCGCCCAGCCCACATGGACTTACAGGACACACCATATCATTGCATTCAATATTGCATTGTGTACAATAAACAGATATGTTTTGTTGATATTCCCTATTTTTCTTCTTTTTTTCTTTTTTACACAAACATAACATTCTGCCTTATTTCCCACACCCTGCATAAAAAGTCTGCCAAAGCAAAAGTACCTTTCCTAAAACAAAATTCCAGTTTTTCATAGTCCTCCAACCAGAAAAAGTCAGCACAGATGGTTGTCATTTTACAAAATAATATATGTCTTAATTCTTCATATAACGGGCAGTAAAACAAAAAATGAATTTCATTTTCAATTTCTTTTAAATCACACACTAGACAGACTCTATTATAAGCCCATGGTGCAGGTGGACCAATCAAAGGTACGCTGTACGCTCACACCACAATGGCATGTTTAGAGGCGTGTTTGTTTTGGGCATGCATGGACTTTCCAGACAAAGTGACAAAACAGGTCCATCGGGCAAGCCTTTTAAATGAAAACGTAGCTCCTGCTAAGGGCGATCATTCATTACACACACCACCTGGGAACTATACGTTTTCAGCCAATTGTGAATATGATGGAAATACTATTTGTCATTGAATGTTTTCTTGCGTCATCGGCTAAATGCGGTAAGGACAATGCCATTACTATATACTTTAACCCATTCTGACCTGAGATCAGATTCTAAAAATGTCTTCTATATCCTGACAGTTTTCTGAAAAAGCTATGTTTCTATGTCAGTCGTTCTTCGATTAAAAAAAAAATAGCAGACCTTGTAGATCTGCTATTTTTCAATAGCTAAAGCATAACATAACACGGATTCTGCCAATGCTTTTCAAATGGGAACGGAGCGGTTTGTTGACATTAATGTGGATTTCTGCAAAAAAGAATGCTCCGTCCCCGTTGAAAAGCACTGGCAGACAAAATTTGTACTTTTACTTCACTACAATTATTTGAAAAATGTAGTTACTATAGTTACTTTGGCGATTTTAATTTTGATTAGAAAACACTACATTAATTAACCACTTCAACCCATACATTTCGGCCATTTGAAAATAGCTGATCTACGAGCTTGTAGATCTGACATTTTCAATACATTTTCTATAAATTTAGAATTTGTGAAATGTGACATTGTGCAATATGAATACTTTAACTTCTAGTACTTTAAGTACATTTTAATGCCCACACTTTTGTACTTTTACTCAAGTACATTTTCAATTCAGCACTTTTACTTGTAACGAAGTAGTTCTAAATTGCAGTATTGGTGTACTTTTACTTAACCCATTCTGAACGGGAACCCATTTTGGTGTTGGCATCATGTTATGCTTTAGCTATTGAAAAATAGCAGATCTACAAGCTCATAGCGCGCCACCGAGTGGCGCGCTACGAGCTTGTAGGTCTGCTATTTTTGAAAAATCGAAGAGCGACTGACATTTTTAGAATCTGATCTCAGGTCAGAATGGGTTAATCAGACCAGTGTGTGTCCAGTGGAAACCTCGTATGAATCTGATCTCAGGTCAGAATGGGTTAAGTAAAACAATTGAGTACTTTTTTTTCCCCCACCCACTGGTTTTGATTGAGAACCATGACATTATTTAATCTCCCACTGTCAGACTCCCATTCTCTAGAGTTCCGTTCCTTTGGGCTCAAAGAGGAGGCCGGAGACCGAATAAACGTCGGACAGCAGGTCTTATTCGACGGAGTCGCGGCTTCGTATTGTTGTGAAGACAGAACACGGTCTGGCATATTTCACGACTGGAGAAGCTCGGATATCGAACGGGATATGGTAGTGTCCTACTATCAGATTCATCACCTGACCAACATGCCAGTGGGTGAGTTGTCAAAATTGTCACGTGTTTATTTTCACAAGAAAATATTTTTTATATTTATATATCCCATTTGAGGAAAGTTAAGATGTCCCATATTACCATATTGTTTAGCGGTATTCATCATTTACTACTATTAACTACTCTAACTAATAATTTACACTTGACCTTTGATTGAGTGCAGTGACCTACTATACCAAATGTATACTGGATTTGGGTTTAGCACTCTACTGAAAACCATTGAGCTCTTATGTTATTGCATGTAGTGGAAGTGAATAGACAGGGCCGGTTCAGGCATAAGCAATATAAGCGGTCGCTTGGGGCCACAACCACAACCACATACTAGTCTTTTTTTTATGTCCAATGCATTTGCATTTAAGTTCATAAAGTTAACATGAGAACATATAAATGTATTTGAAATTAAATAACGTCAAATTTCAGGATTCCAATTCAGAAATAGCTAAAAAAATATATATTCAGGATTCCAATAAAAGAAATTGCAATAATTGCAGATCTACGAGCTCAAAACGCGTCGCAGCTTGAGCTGTAGATCAGCTATTTTTTTACTATATTTATCCAAAAACTATAGTTATTATTTTAATATGCAATAAAATTAAGATCTCACAACAGACACAACAGAATCATTTGATAATATGCCACATGCAGTTGAATGCAAGTTGCTAATTGCACACTGCCCACAGGTGAAGTGGTTTGCCATTGATTGCAGTTGGTTGATTGAATTGTTGGCAATAGGCCAGCACAGTAAAGATGATAATAATCTATAATATTATATGTGTAGTTCTTTATGGATATAGGGCTCCATTTTTGTCACCGCTAAACCCCTTATCCCTAAACCTTTTTGCCTTTTTTACTATTTTGCATAACATTTTTGAATAGTTAAAATGGCCAGTCTACAAGCTCACAACGCTAGTAGTTGAACTATTCAACTTGAACTAGTTTAGGGATAAGGGGTTTAGCGGCCTGTATTATTTACAGTGGAAAATGGTGCAGCAAAAACACTTCTATTCAGAAGGATCTATATTTGCTACAAAAGCTAAGGAGGGCAGTACTGAGCAAATACATTTGCTGAAAAAACGATTTCACCGTTGAGAGAAAGTGTTTCCTTCTTTTTGAGTGGTGCAACCACTCCAAGGAACAGCAATGTCTGTGTTCACCTGTGTACCTACAGTATGTGCCTATATACCTACTCTCTCTAGGTCGTACCAAAGACTCTAAAAATGGGACCCAGTGCCTCCCTGCTTGACACTCGGCATCAAGGGTTGGATTGGGGGTAAGTCCCTGCGACATACTAGCGTCATGTCCAGGGGGTGTACTTGTACATCAAGCTGCCTCACGCTACAGAAACAGGAGATAGGCTCCTGCCCCTATGGGCCTCATGGCTACAGAAACAGGAGATAGGCTCCTGCCCCTATGGGCCTCATGGCTACAGAAACAGGAGATAGGCTCCTGCCCCTATGGGCCTCATGGCTCGGCAAGGCTACTTACTTTTACTTTACTCTAGGTCGTCCTCAGACGAGCCCTCCATCGACGTTTCCAGTCATCTCGAGTACCAGTATATGAATATTAGTACCAGTAGGGGCGCTGTTTGTCAGAAACAGAGAGAGAGATAGCATTAGTGCTGCACTGTTGCCTGCTAATATGAGAGAGAGAGAGAGAGAGAGAGAGAGAGAGAGGGAGAGGAGAGGAGGGGCCTGCAGATACAGGCTTTGAGAAAAACAGCAAAGACCCAGAACCTCCATCTGCTCACTGAGCTTGATCTTGGTGGTGTACCAATATATAACTATAATAACTCTCCACAATCCTAATCCGTGGAGACCCTTAATGATCCACAGCCTGGGCGTCCACAATCTCCACTTAGAAGCTTGTTCACCTCTGATCAAAGTTAGTAGCCCTTGCATGGAACCAGGTGTGACGGTGCATTCCTTTAATTCCTGGCATGCTCTTTTTATCGATATCTAATCACCCATCATGTACGTACAACGTACATGTACATGATGGTTTTGACTCTTATCTTTCTGTTTCCATCCATGAGAATCATGCATGGCATCACAACTATGCAAGGTTGTGCAACTATGCAACTGTGTGGAGTTTGCATGTTCTCCCCGTGTCCCCTAGGGTAGGTACCCTCACATGTTCTCCCCGTGTCCCCTAGGGTAGGTACCCTCACATGTTCTCCCCGTGTCCCCTAGGGTAGGTACCCTCACAAAAACATGCAGTAAACCTGGTCTCTAAACTGCCTCCCCCTGGCCAGCCGGGGCGCCTGATGGAGGGGAAAGGAACTGGTTGGAATAACGTGTTCCTTCCACGCGCTATACGTCCAACCAGGGAAACTCCCCCCTGTCAGGTGTAAAGGAGCAACTTGGACACTCGGGCATGAAGGGAGCATGAGTTAAGTCCGTTGCTCTCCCCAGGTTGGCGGAGGGTGTGTAGAGCCCAGGATCACAGTAGATGATTGGCACAGGGGTGAAAAATGGGTTACAAAATCGTGGGATAAAAAAAAAAAAAACTATGCAAGGTCTGTGTCCGTTCAACTAACGTCTGGCTGTTCTGTATAGATGTCGTCCAGCGACAGCGTGGCTGTGTCCGTTCAACTAACGGAACCGTCTCTGCTTTCGAAAAATGGGCCGTGAGCGGCGTGGACTTCATAACCTTTGACCCTCACTCGCTCAGATGGACGTCCCGGTCTCCAGCGGCAGACGCGGTCGAACGGAGCTGGAACAAAGAACAAACGAGGAACCGTTTGTTTAGTTACTTTCTCAAGAGTCAGTGTCCCTCCATGTTGCAGCAGATGAAGTTAAAACCAACGGACCGTACAGGTAAGAATGACAACAAGGATAGTTTAGGTGTTGGTCTTGAGAAGATGCACATGAAAGCACGCAGACAAAACATGCTGGCACTCTAGGCAGACACGCAGACTCAAGCAACGTGCACTCACGCACGCATGCACACAGTACTCGCACAAACATGGACTCCATCACCATATTTCAAAGTTCAAACTCACCTCAAAACCCACCTGTTTAGGCAGGCCTATGACTCCGTGTGACCTCTGTGTCTTCTGCAGTAAGCTGTGCCCTAGTTTCCTTTTCTGCTTTTAACCTTGAGTGCCCTGAAAGGCGCCTTATAACATAAATGTATTATTATTCACACATGTTTTACTTAAGTAAAACAAATAGTACCACAATGCAGAAACTCTCAAAATTAAAGTGCAAAAGTTTTGGTATCAACATATACCAAAAGTCAAAGTAGCCCATACTATACCTTACCCATTGTGCAGCATTTTACATTTCACAAATTCAAAATATATACAAATCTCTACAAGCTCAAAATGTGTCACATGGCGACGCATCAGTGAGCTTGTAGATAGGCTATTTTCAAATGGCAGAAACATATGGGGCTGGAGTGGTTAACCCATTCTGGGCGTGAACCCATTTTGTGTTAGCATCATGTTATGCTTTAGCTATTGAAAAATAGCCGATCTAGCTTGTAGGTCTGCTATTTTTGAAAAATCGAAGAACGACTGACATTTTTAGAATCTGATCTCAGGTCAGAATGGGTTAATCAGATCAGTGTGTGTCCAGTGGAAACCTCGTATGAATCTGATCTCAGGTCAGAATGGGTTAATGTGTGTTTTATAATAACAATTAAAAAAATCTACAAAATAACTAGTAGCCTAACTCAAGTTTTTGTATAATTGTAGTGGAGTAAAAGTATAAAATAACTAGAACTGCACTCTGCCGAGTGCATACTTGCTTGTTGCACACTAGTAGGCCATAAATGGCCTACTAGTGCGCAAGCAGAGCGCGCAAGTACTTTCGACCGCTGGAAACTATCACATCTCAGTATCTCTGTGAAGGAACGTTTGAAATGTATAATCATTACGTGTAACTATTTGCTACCTAACTACTTTTTTACAGAAAAATGAATCATTGATATGTGATGAAAAAGAAAAGGTATATAAACTGAATTAAAATATATTATACAGTATAATTATTTTATTACTTATTGTAAATTGTCAATTGTTTTAAATGTATTTCATTTTGTACTATAGTGATATTAATACTAAATCATGATCAGAGTAATATGTGTCTCTAACTTCAATTTCTGTAATAATACTTTCAAATTTGTTGAAATATACATGATCTAAAATACTTCCGAAATCTGTAGTTGGATTTGTATCTCAGTGATGACGTAAGAGAAATGGTCAGCTGTGTAATCTGGTCCCACCAGATACCACATTACGTCATCGTTGAGAGCTGGGACCAGAGTACACGGTGTGTATATGTATGACTAGCTCTCAGTGATGACGTAAGAGATATGGTCATCTGTGTAGTCTGGTCCCAGCAGACCAGGCACAGATTTACAAATTACAAATCACATTACAACTACATACAGAGTATGTAGTTGTAATTTGATTAGCAGTATACTGAAGTGAAGTCAAGTTTTTTTCAACCGTAAGTCTGTGCCTGGTTTGCTGGGACCAGTTACAACATTACGTCATCGTTGAGAACTGGGACCAGAGTACATGGTGTGTATATGTATGACTAGCTCTCAGTGATGACGTAAGAGATATGGTCATCTGTGTAGTCTGGTCCCAGCAGACCAGGCACAGATTTACAAATTACAAATCACATTACAACTACATACAGAGTATGTAGTTGTAATTTGATTAGCAGTATACTGTGGTTACTTGGTTCCAAAAAGTGAAGCCAAGTTTTTTTCAACCGTAAGTCTGTGCCTGGTTTTCTGGGACCAGTTACAACATTACGTCATCTTTGAGAGCTGGGACCAGAGTACACGGTGTGTATATGTATGACTAGCTCTCAGTGATGACGTAAGAGATATGGTCATCTGTGTAGTCTGGTCCCAGCAGACCAGGCACAGATTTACAAATTACAAATCACATTACAACTACATACAGAGTATGTAGTTGTAATTTGATTAGCAGTATACTGTGGTTACTTGGTTCCAAAAAGTGAAGCCAAGTTTTTTTCAACCGTAAGTCTGTGCCTGGTTTGCTGGGACCAGTTACAACATTACGTCATCGTTGAGAACTGGGACCAGAGTACATGGTGTGTATATGACGTAATGTTGTAACTTGTAACTAGTCCCAGCAAACCAGGCATACACTTACGGTGTATGACTAGCTCTCAGTGATGACGTAAGAGAAATGGTCATCTGTATAATCTGGTCCCACCAGATACCACATTACGTCATCTTTGAGAGCTGGGACCAGAGTACACGGTGTGTATATGTATGACTAGCTCTCAGTGATGACGTAAGAGATATGGTCATCTGTGTAGTCTGGTCCCAGCAGACCAGGCACAGATTTACAAATTACAAATCACATTACAACTACATACAGAGTATGTAGTTGTAATTTGATTAGCAGTATACTGTGGTTACTTGGTTCCAAAAAGTGAAGCCAAGTTTTTTTCAACCGTAGGTTTGTGCCTGGTTTGCTGGGACCAGTTACAACATTACGTCATCATTGAGAACTGGGACCAGAGTACATGGTGTGTATATGACGTAATGTTGTAACTTGTAACTTGTAACTAGTCCCAGCAAACCAGGCACAGACTTACGGTTGAAGAAAACTTGGCTTCACTTCGAAGAGACCAAGCGAAATGATTACTTGCGCGCTCTGCTTGCGCAAGTAAATATATTCCTTGGAGTGATATTGTATCATTGTGCCTGCACAATGCAACTGTAATGTGATGTGATGTCTCTGCCCCCTACCCTACCCCCCTCCCTCTCTGTCATTACCCCCCACCCAAATTCTGCCCCCCCCCCCCCCCTCCACCCCCTATCCTTTTTCTTGTCTTTTCTGAAGATGCAAGTAGGCCGGGCGCAGCGCACGCTTGGCCCGCTTAGGGCGGACGCACGCTTAGCGACCAGCAGCAATAACTTTGGTCTGACTGATACTGATACTTATATGCGTTTCAAGCAGTGGCGTGCACAGACATTTAGAGGGGCAGGTGCTCAAGTGGGGAAAAAAGGGCACCTTGTGCAGCTCGTGGAACCGGCTCGTAGCTCATAGCACGCCACCGAGTGGCGCGCTACGAGCTTGTAGGTCTGATATTATTATTAAGAACCACTGACATAGAAACATAGCTTTAGATTGTGGGGGCCTAAATAATATAGTAGAAGCGTTTTTATCAAGAATTGTCACCATGGTCCACACACTACAAATTAATAAAAAAAAATTAAAATTAAAATTAAAAAAAAAAATTAAGAGCACATTGCCATAAGGGTGTCTATCTGTGCACGCCACTGGTTTCAAGCCTTATGACCTGCTGTAAAACCTTTTGCCCTTCGGGGACACTATAAGAAACAACCTTGAACCTTGATATGTAGAGGAGCAGAAGGATTGCAAATTGTAAATACTGACGGGAGTAAAAAAATAAGTACCTCAAAATTGTACTTATGTACAGTACTTAGTAGTAAATGTACATGTTTTCACTCAGACACTTGATTAAGCCATTTTGTGGCCTTTTGGTGTTTTAAGCATTATGTTATACTGTGGCGCAAATCTTTGAACATATATTATTTCGGGAGCGAATGTTTTTAACTCAAATCTTTGCTTCGGGGGGGGGGGGGGGGGGGGGGTCCCTGGAACAACAACATATTTTCAGATGGGGGTCGGCGGCCAATTAAATACACTTTTGGGGGTCCTTGACACGAACATGTTTGAGAACCACTGACATAATAGAAACATGAGGTTTTTCAGAAAACCGTCAGGATTTAGAAGGCATTCGTAGAATCGTTGTCAGGTTCGAAAAGGGGTTAATCTCTCGATTCCACGTTTGTCTCCAGACGTGCGCATCTTCGCAAAGGCCATTCCTGGCACCGCAGCGAAGGTGTCCCTGAGGTGTCACGTGACAAGCCGTGACAGATCCCTGAAGGTCTCTCTGAGCGGAGACGGTGGAGCTCCCACGGTGAACCAGGTCAGAGTCACTGGACCGCTGCCCACTGGAGAAGACGGAGCTGTGATCTTCAGACTGACCGCAGAAGTCCTCAGCAGCCACGACAGCACGTATGTCTGTGCCGTGCAGACAAGAAGTCACAACGTCTCTGTCCTGTGGGGTGAGAGAGAGCTTTATTTTACCCGCGATGAAAACGATGCCACGATGTTTAGATGATTTAACCCATTTAGACCTGAGGACGATTCTACAAATGTCTTCTCAAATCTCGACAGTTTTCTGAAAAACTCATGTTTTTATGTCCTTGGTTCTCAACCCTTTTTCATGCCAAGGGCCCCCTAGAATTATATGTATTTGACCCCCAGCTGAAAATATGTAGTTCCATGGACCCCCCCCCCCCAAGAAGCAAAGATACGAGTTAAAAACGTTCGCTCCTCTGAAAGAATATATTCAAAGACTTGCACCACATTTTCACGATAGCAAAAGATCTGCTATCGAAGATCATGAGCTTGTAGATCTGCTATTTTTCAATAGCTAAATTATTTAAAAAAATAATCCCGTTGCAGATGGCTTCACTCTTGATGGCAGACGAATCCGAATGGATGCTGGAGATAAAAGCCATTCGTGGACCATTCTGATGATGGTCTGTGGTATCGGTATCTCGGTGGTTATCGTGTCTGGATTTAAAAGGTGTTTCATCAAGATAGGTGAGATTTTTCTTTTGTTTTGTTTGTTTTTCTTTCTATTTTTGTTTCACCTTTAAAATAAACAACTATATACTAGTTATTTGTGAGGAAAAATAAGTTGCCCGTCTTTATCTATTATCTATTTAATCCAATATTCTACGCTGCCTAGGTTGTCTTATTATTTTTGGAGCATGTGTACGCCAAAGTATTTGCCGCTTTGAACCACGAAAAATAGTCCGATGGTTTGTTGTTGATGAGAAAAACAGGCCGCCATTACAATGCGAAACGGCAACAGCCTCCACAGCATGTCGTAGTCCAAACAAACTATTATTTTAAAACGGCGAATTAAACACATTAAACAACAATTTAAAGCCCTCGAGGTGTTAACATTATGTTTTGACTAATATGCTTTATAGTCTGGTGTACTGTACATGTGTTGTCATGTATGTCTTGTTTTGTCATGTCTATAAATAAAACCCAATAAAAACTAATATAACAAAAACTTTATGTTGTGACTTGTTGTAGTGAGGGTGAGACATGGACATCCTCCACTGTTTGATAAGAACCTGTCACTGCCAGAGGAGCACCAACAGCTCCACAAGAGCTTCCACACTATGGAAATGAACATGGTAAGAAAATATCATCCATAGCACACGTTGGCCTGCAGATTTTATGTGTCTGACTCTGACTGTGGGCAACTGTCACTCCAGAGGGCCACTATAGTTCCACACTCACTCCAGAGGGCCACTATAGTTCCACACTCACTCCAGAGGGCCACTATAGTTCCACACTCACCCCAGAGGGCCACTATAGTTCCACACTCACTCCAGAGGGCCACTATAGTTCCACACTCACTCCAGAGAGCCACTATAGTTCCACACTCACTCCAGAGGGCCACTATAGTTCCACACTCACCCCAGAGAGCCACTATAGTTCCACACTCCTGCCTACAAGCTACGTGCTTGTAGGTCTGCTATTTTTGAAAAACCGTGAAAATGTGGCGCAAATCTTTGGATATATCGTTGCTTCTGGGAGGGTCCCTGGAACAACATATTTTCAGATGGGGGTCGGCGGGCAAATGCATATATTTTTTTGGGGTCCTTGACATGAAATAGTTTGAGAACGACTGCCACAGAAACATAGGGTTTTTCAGAAAACTGTTAGGATTTAGAAGACATTAGTAGAATCGTCCTCAGGTCTAAATGTTCTTCCTATACTTCATTGCACCAGGACAACGAGGAGACACAGGGGGGCGAGGATGAGGACGAGGAGGACGAGGAGGACGTCATCATCGTCATGAAACCCTTCTCCACGTTTGGGAATCAACCCAAGACTATGAGACTCTACGGGTGATCACGTTCCAGGTGGCCTTAATCTGTAATGCCTTTATAGGTTTTATAAGATATATATAAGACTAATATCTCAAATCTGTCAGCGCTGCCTATACTGCCTTAAACATGATGTATAAATGTTGTTGTTAGTATGAATGCACACAGATGCACCGGCCGGGCCCACCGGGGATATGCCCGCGGACCCCAAAGCAGTGGTGGAAAAAGTACTCAATTGTTTTACTTATAAGTAAAAGTACCAATACTGCAATTTAGAAGTACTTTGTTACAAGTAAAAGTACAGAATTGAAAATGTACTCCTATAGTACTTCCCGCACGACTTGCCGCACTTGTGGGCAGCGGTGGACGAACGGTTTGTGGAGCGGTCTTGATATCGGAAGGTCGCTAGTTCGTATCCCCGGATCGGCACGTTAAAATTACCACCGCTGAAGTGCGCTCGGACAAGGCATTGAACCCCTACCATGAAATGTTCTATGAGCAGGGCCTGGCTGTAAACAAGTTCTTGAGCTTAGTCCAGTTACCCTGGGTAAACATAGTACCTTTCCTTTCCTTACCCCAGCCGTGCTACTCAAACGCTGAGTTGGCGGTTGCCCGCCCGGGATCGAACCCGCGAACTTGTAGTCCAAAAGGCGAGAGCTCTACCGACGTACTGAGCTACCCTAGATCGGTTATTTTCACAATTATTGTGGCCAATATTGTTTAGGTAATATTTGACAATTCGGCCAATGTTTGACCATTTCTTACAGTACAGTAAGTCGTATTATTAGTTTTTTTATTTTTTATTTTTTTAGAGCTATTAAAAAGGTCTATAGCCTGACACTCGTTTCACAAATCACCAGTGGCTAGAGATTCAGGGTCTGGATCCAAGCTAAAAAAAATGGTCTTCAAACTCAAAGTGTCACTTTCTACAAAAATGGTTGGATGAGGATCCCCCTGACATACAACTATGGTATGAAAAACTCATGTCGATATTGCCAATGGAGAGATTATCATATGTACTAAGAGGCAATCTTACTGACTTCGTCAGAGATTGGTCACCTATTGAAAGATTTTAAAAAGAGGAATGGAAAAGAGTAATATGTATGGGTGTAACAGTATGAGAAGAACTTATACAAGTATGTGTATGCATATATGAGTATGTATAGGTAGGCAAAGATATACATATATATGTGAATGGATATATAAAGTATGACATCAACTGTATGATTGAGTATACCCGACTACTTTTTTCTGTACTATTTGCTGGCATGTTGATTCTGTTTTTTTGTTTTGTCCGTTTTATGTACGTCAATGTGATCTATGTCAAATAACTGAAAACCAAATAAAAATCATTGAAAGAGAAATGTGTACTACATACACTACTGTATATACTACTTATATTTATGCAGGGAGAAACGCAGACGCCGACCACATGGCGTGAGGCGTCCCGCAGACACACAACATTCTTCTTACTGTAAAGTAAGAGTGAATATATTGTATACAGTCACAGAATGATATAGGTTCACCGACTTCAATGTTACACAACGGAAACCAATTAAATAACTCGTTATTATGTACGTTAGTATGTACTGCATTTATTAAATCTGAAACACGTAAGGCTGTCATTACTCCGAGTAACCACTAGAGGGAAGTGTTGGCCTAAAAGTGACAGTTTGTAGAAAGAGCCCAGTTAAACACAAGCTCTGATAAAACCCAGCTTTCCACACTTCATTTGAAGACCTGAGGACTCCTTTTAGCCCATTTAGACCTGGTGAAACCTATACCGTACGTTATACCATTTATGCCTGGATCGACCCGTCTACATCCTTTATTTATTGTTTTAATAAGAATTTGAAGGTTTTCAGAAAACCTTCGGCTAGGTTTTAGATGGTCTAAATCTGTAAAATACATTAACTATAACTAAATATTCCTCATCCTTGTTATGAACCATTTGATCTAAGGGTAATGGACCCATAATTGACACCCGGGTATAAATGCAATAATTTATTAACAAGAAAATAATGAATATTTACAGATATATGGCATCATGAATAAATTACAATCAACATGAAACATATTACTTTTATTACATTTTTTTTTTACTATGGCGTCTTCTCTCGTGTATCATCAGATGTCCGGCTCCATGCTCGCCTCTCCTTGGAGGCCAGTTGGGTCAAAATACAGTACACCACATTGTGACAGCTGTAGTGAGACTACAGTCCACCTGACTGCTGGCAATATAGCCTGGTTGTGATATGTAGATGTGATTGATATATATATTTTTTTTAAGTCATTCTATTAAGACAATTACAATACAAAGTAATTTTATTTTATGTATTAATTGTATTTTATATATTACTATGTTATTACTAATTTTATGTATAACTAAATTACTAATTGTATTTATTTGATGTATTACTAATTTTACTTCATGCATTACAAATTGTATTTGTTATGTATTACTGTTATTACTAATTTTATTTTTTATGCATTTATTTATTTTATGTATTACTGTTATTACTACTTTTATGCATTACTATATTGATATTTTAATTTATTTTATGTATTATTGTCTATATTACTAATTATATTTATTTTAGCCATTACTATGCTATTACTAATTTTATTTTATGTATTACTAATTTTATTTACTATTTTATTTTACTATTTTAATTTACTTTTATTTTACTATAATCAAAATTTGTATCTTTCGTTTTATCCATTTATTTATATTATGATCTAGTTATTTATATTTGTTTATTGTTTATTATTTTCAAAGAGCCCTGATTGATCACATCTACATATCACCACTACCAGTCAGGATCTGAGTGACTCAGAACCCTGGTGACCTCCAGATGGAGCCACACAGGAGACCAGCAACGTCCTAAAGAAAAGAAAGAAATGCTCATTACTACTTTGTTCATAAAACAATATTGATTGAAATATGTATTAAGTTTGCAGAATTACAGTACATGTCAAGCACAAACTCAATACAAAAACTGTTAACTGTAAGTGGACGACCCAATTAAGCATTACACTTGTTTACAAGAGGGTCCACCATGTTCAATTCATCAAAACATTTAGAGATGTACAAATAAGACACTTCTATATAGTCAAAGAACAGGAATTCATCATAAAGGAGGTAAAAAGGGAAAATAAACTTATACAGTGAGGGGAAAAAGGGATTCACATGTCTTAATGACTGTCGGTAGGGCGTTCCACATTTTGGTGGCATTGGAGTGAAAATAATGTAGTCCCTTGTTTGTGCCGAATCTGGGTTGTACATTGTTCGTTGCACTCCCTCTGGTGTTGTGGGTGTGGACTTCGTAACATAAAGGAAATATCTAGACAGGTACATGGGTATCTTTGTGGTGTATCGAATCTTGTGGACCAGACACATTGCAAGATGCTGTACTCTGTCGTCAACCCTAAGCCATTCCAGCCTGTCAAAGTGGGCAGGAGTGAGGTAGGTTCGGGGGGTGAGGCCAAGTAGGAGCCTGACCAGTTTGTTTTGGGAGGTCTGGAGCCAAGTTTTAAGGGCCTTTGAGGTGCATGCATAGTCAAAGAAACCTTGTACGAGGGCTCCTGTTAAGGTCTTCAAGGTGTTTTTGTTGACCAGTGAGGAGATCCTGTAAAGGAATCTTGTTCTTTGGTTGACTTTTTTGATTACGTTGGTGGCCATTTTATCACCGGAAAGATTAGCCTCCAGGATGGAACCTAGGTAGGTAATTTCATCTTTACGTGTGATAACATTGTCACCAACTCTAACCAAGAAGCCATTTGCCTTGCTGAGATTACTATTAGATCCAAAGAGAATGGATTCAGTTTTTCCCAGGTGTAAAGATAGTTTGTTATCAGCGAGCCAGGTGCAGATTCTACCGAGTGCAGAGCTGAGGGCCTTTTCAACCTGCAGTTTGTTCCTGTCCGAGACTAGCAGTGCCGAGTCATCTGCGAACAGGAACAAGTTGCAGTCACAAGCTGATGTCATGTCATGATCATAGTGTGTGTGCGTGTGTTGTATAGTTACCTTGCTGTGATGTAACTCCAAAGGTGATCAGAAATAGTTGCTCCATCGGCTAGAAACATGCTCTTCACCAGCATGATGATCTTGTTCCTAAAAAAAGTCTATAGTCAACCCTAACTGATTACAGAACATGATATAAAAAAACACAACTAGAAGGATTTAGGCCTGTCACAATTACCTAATCGCCAAGTATTTGAGATACTTTTTTAGAGATTAGTCATAATCGTCTCCATGTTGAAAATGTTCATATATTGTCAAACATTTTAAAGAAATAATGCAAGCAACCGATCTACAAGCTCTAAATGTGTCACTTTGTAATTTACAAATATGTGTATAAAGTTATTGAATTATGCCATGTGCAGCTTTTTGTTTACAAAGCCTACAAAAGCCAAGTTTTATTTAGAATGTTAGTATGACGCAATGAAATTGTTACTTGTAATTTATTTGAGCGACAATTAAATCGGCCATTATAAAACCTTAAATTCTGACAGGCCTAAACAGGTTCCAGTGGTGTCTACCGAACCTTCTAGCTCCGTCCGAGCCTCCCAGCGACCCAGAAGTCCTCAGCGGAAACACCCGGGAAAAGCTTCGGATCTCTGGCATCGGCTGAGATCTCCATTCTAATAAAGAACGAAAGACACACCCCAAATTAGCTTTGCTGTGTGTGTGCGTGTCCTGTCACAACATACACATGCACTTACAGTAACGTTTAAGAATAGGGATCGACCAATTATCGGCAACGGACGATTATTGGCTTTTTACGAAGCCTAAAAAAGCCCTAACCCTAAAGTGGTTCGTACCGTTGAGTTCCTCACTGAGAAGGCCCAGGTACGAAGTCCTCCAGCATCTACCCAGATCTCCGTCCTCCCATCCATCCAGGCCCAGGTCCGAAGTCCTCCAGCGTCTACCCAGATCTCCGTCCTCCGTCCTCCCATCCATCCAGGCCCAGGTCCGAAGTCCTCCAGCGTCTACCCAGATCTTCGTCCTCCGTCCTCCCATCCATCCAGGCCCAGGTCCGAAGTCCTCCAGCGTCTACCCAGATCTCCGTCCTCTCATCCATGGACAGACCTGCAGATCTCCATCTCTAGAGGCTCCAGCCTCCAGCTGTGTCTATGATCTCCATCCTGAGAGAGAAAGAAACATTAGATCTACAAGCTCACAACACGTTGCAGTGTGAGCTTGTAGATCTGCTATTTTTGCTGAACGGAATAGGGATGCTGGGGTTGAAGTGGTTAACAAAAGGGTCATTAAGACTTTGATTAGCTTGGAAAGCTGACAGACATTCAACCAGAGTGCCACTAGGAGGCATCAACACATGCCTACAGTCCTCAACATCTTTTGTAATTTGTATTCAAGTTGTTACAAAGACCAAGAGGCACGCTCATGATATGAGATATTGACTCTCAAACTATTGTGCAGAGTCATTTAGATTTATCCTAAAATATTTAAAACATTTGGATTACTGTAAATGATGCCATTCTTTGTACCATAACAGTACAAAAGCAGTTATCCATCCTCAGAAACAAGCAAGAACTATTCCTACTCACAGCTCATCAGAGTCCTCTGAGGAAGCCCCCGGAGGGGGGGGGGGGGGGGGGAGCTTTGGAACGGATCTCTGTCCAGGGAACATCAGATAGTCTATCGATATCTCCATTCTAACAAAGAAAAAAAAACACACCAAATTAGCCTGTCTGTGTGTGTGGTGTATGTGTGTGTGTGTGTGTGTGTGTGCACTCCCTGTCCAGCAGCCGCGTTCCAGCGACGTCTACCGCGATCTTCCTAACAAAGAAAGATTGATTAGAGTGACCAAGAGCCAGATATATATTCTATCCTGTCACAACATATACATCCTAGTACATCAAACTTTTATTTATAGAGAACATTTAAACAGAAGCTAAACATATCACTTACAGTAATAAACGTTTCAGTTAGGGTTCTTTTTGACAGGCCTAACAGGGTCTTACTTTGAGTCGTCTTCAGAGGAATGCAGATTCCTGGACAGCGGGAGACCTGCAGTACATCTGGAAGAAAGACATGGCGGTTATCATCTATGAATGGCTTCATAGAAAAGAGCTTCGCACATCACTCCCTTGTTGTTGCCGCCAATAGTCTGGATAGTCTATACTTCTTATTCTTGATGACAATTGTTTATGAATTTGATGTATTACTATGTGTTGTTGCTTACTGTAAGTCACTCTGGATGTGAGAACTGCCTAAATTGTTGAAATTCCTAGACGTGATCAATTAGGGTCATAGGGTGTGCTCTTCGGTGATAGCAGTGGTGTCATTTGTATATTTTTACAGTCCCACTCCTCCCCATCATATCTTGCGGTGAAGCTGGACAGAACACTGTCCTTTAAACAACACCTGACAGCGTCAAGAGAAAGACCACCGCCTGTGCCGCACCGATACGGCGTCCAGCCGGTACCGAGGCTCTGGTGTTCCCCACCGCTGAGTACTGTGCCCCAGTCTGGAGCCGTAGCCCTCATGTTGGTTTTGGGGCTTTTTATGCCTTTACTGATAGTGAACAGTATATAGACAGGAAAGGGGGAAGAGATGGGGAGAGACACGCGGCAAAGGCCGTCGGGAGTCGAACCCGCAGCACGCCATCCTGCTAGCTTGGCAGCATAGGTGCCCAGACAGTTGAGCTAACCATCCGGGCCACACTTAAATATTTAATTGCAATTTATTTGAGCGACAATAATCGTCCAGTAAAAAGAAACCTCATAATAGTGAAAGGCGGTTCTTACTGTGCGGTTCCTCACCGGGCAGGCCCATGTCCGAAGTCCTCCGGCATCTACACAGATCTCCGTCCTAAGAAAGAAATAAAGACCAAATTAGCTTTTGTTGAGCTGCATATTCAGAACCACTTAAACCCTCTATAGATTTGATAAAAGAGACCTTTAAAGAGAGCATTTGGTATATGCTCCGATTTCACTCTACACAAATTGATTTGCCAAACATAGCAGATCTACAAGCTCACAACACGTTGCAACGCGGTGTGAGCTTGTAGATCTGCCAATTTGGCTGAACGCTCCCCCCAGAATAGAGATGCTGGGGTTGAAGTGCTTAACAAAAGTGTCATTAAGACTTTGATTAGCTTGGAGAGCTGACAGACATTCAACCAGTGCCACTAGGAGGCATCATACTGCCATGCTATACTTCGTACCATAACAGTACAACAGATATCCATCCCAACAAGAAATATTCCTACTCACAGCTCATCAGAAGTCCTCAGAGGAAACGCCCGGGAGGGAAGCTTTGGAACGGATCTCTGTCCTTCCACGACGTCTACCACGACCCATCCACCCTAAGAAAGAAAGAACGAAAGATGAATGTTTAAGTGACCAAGAGCCAGATATATGTACATTGTGTCCTTTCACATCATACACAAAATGTATAGAGAACACTTAAAACAGAAGCCGACCATACCACTCACAGTAATAGAAAAGTCTAAGTGGTTTCTTACTTTGAGCCGCCTTCAGAGCCCCCCATGCAGATTCATCCATGGACAGCGAGAATTGCAGACATCCACCTGTAGGGGCTCCGGTTGAGCCTTGCAGCATCTGGAATGAAAACATGGTGGTTATAGTCTATGAATCGCTTTGCACATCACTCACTTGTTGCTTCTGCCAATAGGAATTTGTGATGTCTGTGGCGACAATTGCTGTGTCCTTCTGTTTATTTATAATACATACAATTTATATAGCACTTTTCAAGGTACCCAAAGTTGCTTCACAAAACAGTAAAAACAAAATTTGAAAATAAACTAGATTAAAAAGGTTAAAAACTAGAATTTTTTGGCATGTTTGTGAGGCTTTTCGGTTCCACACCAGTAACTGCTGTTCAACACTAACAGCTACATCCACGACCTCCCTGCAACAACAATGAAGTATGGCTATGCAGACGACCCGAGTACTGTGTCCCAGTCTGGAGCCGTAGCTCTCATGTCAAGAAGCTGGATGCTGCCCTCAACACCGGATGGGCCACCCCAAACAAACTGCCTGCTCTCGCTGGAATCACTCCAACAGAGGTCAGACGAGAAGCAGCCACGCTGGCCCTCACCGGGAAGGCACAGCTGAGTGAATCCCAGCCATCTCCTCCACAAGGTCGTCAGAGACACCACAGCACACACACACCAAGTCACGGCGACCTTTGCCACAGCACACGTGCCTCAAGTCACGGTGCCCTTTGCCACACAGGCCCAGGAACTGCTCCACACAACACCAGCTGACACCTCCAAGGCATCCTGGGTGAAGGCAAGACAGAGGGACCAGTGGAATACATTGAGGACCCCAAATATGTTCTTTGCCAGCACCTCCCCTGCAAGGAGTGGACAACCCTCAAAGCAGAAGTGGGACATCTCGGACAGTGCCCACTGTGAATGTGAGGATCCACTACAGACTGTGGAACACGTAATGACCATTTGCCCCAAATACCGGCCACCGAATGGTGATCGTGGCTTAGGTGACCTAGACAATGACACATTGTACTGGCTTGCTGCAACAGAGCTGACGTTCTATGGACATACGGCAGAAGATGTTTAAGAAACGTATTTTTTGTAATTTTTCGGCATGTTTGTCAAACCTTTGTGGCATTTAATTTATGGAACATGTGGATGTTTCTTTTATTGGTGAAGTTTTAGTGCCACTTGTGGAATTCTTTGAAATGTATTGACACATTTGATATATGTTTTTGTTAGGGATGTCCGATATTATCGGCCGATAAAGGCATTAAAGATTAATAACCCTAACCCTTAATTTGACTTTATTTATTATTTTACATTAAAAACATCTACAAGTTCACAATACAATAAGACACATGTGAGCTTGTAGATCTGCTATTTTCAAAATATTTTTATACATTTGAAAACTTGAGATGAGAGATTAGATAATTTTAGATGAGACATTTTGCATAATTATTAATAATTACTTTTGGTATTTTAAGTACATTATATACCAAAACCTTTGTACCTTTACTTGAGTAAATGTTGAATTGTAACGGAGTATTTCTATATTGCAGTATTTATAGCCTACTTTTATTTAAGTAAAAAGTTTGAGTTATGTTTCCACCACTGGAAAAAGCCTGCATATAAATCGGTATCTGTTGATATCGGCAATTAGGAGTTGGACAATATCCAACACGGACTGTCGGACATCCCTTGATTTGTGTGATTTTGTGGCATTTTGTGCAGCTTTTGTTTGTTTGTTTTGTGAACGACCAAAGAGCACACCCAGTATGTATCACAAGGCTATTTCCACCAGTCAGGTGTACTTATATCTACATCTCATAAGCGGCCATGAACTAAACACTACAGATATCACAATTTGACTTTGGCAGCAGCAAGAAACGACTGATATGCAAAGCTCTTCAGCCATGCTTCTCTCTATACAAACACTCATAATGTCCACATGGACATCTTTGCAGCCAGGATGGGGTGGTTCACACAGGAGACCAGGTTCAGTGTTCCAGCAGCATCTACGGTCATCTCCATCTAGAAAGAAAGAAAGACATCAGAAGCTGACCATATCACTCACAGTAATAGAAACGTTTAAAAAGGATCTCTGGCTAATAAGACAAATATTCCTTAACATTATACTTGCCATCTATAACTAAAATTGTAAAATATAAACCCGTTAAATATTCTATTTCTTTCACTACATAGGAACTGTTCCCGTCGCAGGTTTGTGATGTCCATGTGTGGTCCAGCGCTATGGAATGCACTTGCTAATAAAAAGTACTTAAAATATTGCTTTGATGCTTATATCAATTAAGCCGTTTTTGTATTAGCATATTATGCATATGACATATTCAACTTGCAACAGGAGCAGTTCTTATTGAGTGAAAGATTTATCTAAGAAATACAATATTTAAGGTGTTTCCATTTTAAGATTTTCGTTACAGAGGGTTAAGTATAATGTTTTAAGGCATATTTCTTATTGACCAGGGATCCTTTTAAGAATATTTAAAAGTGCAATATCAAAATGTGTATTTATTTTAAGTGTCCCTGCACAATAGTTTGAAGAGTCAATATCTCATCCGCTTCTAGAAAGCAATTTAAAATACAAATTACAAGTAATGTCGGGTACTTTTGGAAGTCACTGAACAGCCATGCCTACCACCTGTTTCAAATTGTCACAATGCAGGAGGCAGCAGCACTACCCATTAATTAAAAACAAGTGCTTCCAAACAGAAAGTCACTTACAAAACGTCTACGGTGTATTTTTATGAAACAAATGCTTTGCAGATTGAGAGGCTATAATTCAAGCTTGCCCTACAGCTGCAACGTTGGAGCATATGGGTAGAAGTATTGCTAGCACTAAAAGACACATGTTTAGCATGATTGAGAGCAGAAATAACAGAACTAGCAATGGCTGCTGTAGTAGTAAACATTAGCATCATGATCATATAACACAAACAGTAATTGAGCAGAGCAAAGAGCAGCTTACCAGAAGAGAACTACTACAATAATGAGCTAGAGCATATATATCACAGCTGGGAGTTTGAATAGCCCCACCCAATCGAGTGGAGTGAACATGTGACTGATCAAGATTTGGCCCTCCTTTGAGTTGTGCCAGAACTAGCTCTGCAGACTTATCATTCATACTCCATGAGTACAAGTGAAGCTATGTAAATTCTAAAGTATCCAATCTGCATTACCTGTGATTAAAGTCTCTTTGGAACAACCAGATCTTCTGGACAAAAGCAGCACCGGAGGCTGGGGCCAGGACTACAGCTCCATGGCAGGGTGGCAGCATCACGCGTTCAGAGTGCACTGCATAAGCAAATAACGCTGCGTTAGCTTGTGCTACAAACGAGTCAAAGGCTTCCCACATAAGCAAATAATGCTGCGTTAGCTTGTGCTACAAACAAGTCAAAGGCTTCCCACATAAGCAAAGAATGCTGCGTTAGCTTGTGCTACATTGGGCAACATCATGGGTTCGGAGTGCGTTAGCTTGTGCTACATTGGGCAACATCATGGGTTCGGAGTGCGTTAGCTTGTGCTACAAACCAATCAAGGCAAAGTTAGCAACTGATGTGCCTAGTAATTCACTACAAATGAGGGACAGGGTTAGCTAACCCTCATATTAAGTAGTAGCATTAAAAACACTTATGTAAAAATCGTATAATGGTAGAAGTATTGCTAGCAGTAGCACTAAGACACATTAGCGTTAGCATGACTGAAAGCAGCAATAATATAACTAGCAATGGCTGCTGTAGTAAAAGTTATCATTAGCAGAATCCTGATCATAGAGCACAGAAACCATCATAGAGCAGAGCAGCTTACCAGAGGACTACAACAAGAATGAGCTGGAGCAGAGAGTTCACAGGCGGAGTTGGGAGTTTAAATAGCCCCGCCCAATCACATGGAGTCAACATGTGACTGATCAGCTGATCAGGAATTGGCCATCCTTTGTTGTCTGCCTGAACAAGCTCTGCAGACTTTGAATCATTTTCACTACACAAGTACAGCTTAAGCTATGTAAATGTTAATATTCAAGCTGCATTACCTTGATTAAAGCCTCTTTAGATCAATCAGAATGGCATCTTCAATGGACAAAAGCAGCATCGGAGGCTGGGGCCTACAGTACACAGCAGGGTGGCAACACCATGGGTTCTTCAGAGGGGACTACAGTACACAGCAGGGTGGCAACACCATGGGTTCTTCAGAGGGGACTACAGTACACAGCAGGGTGGCAACACCATGGGTTCTTCAGAGGGGACTACAGTACACAGCAGGGTGGCAACACCATGGGTTCTTCAGAGGGGACTACAGTACACAGCAGGGTGGCAACACCATGGGTTCTTCAGAGGGGACTACAGTACACAGCAGGGTGGCAACACCATGGGTTCTTCAGAGGGGACTACAGTACACAGCAGGGTGGCAACACCATGGGTTCTTCAGAGGGGACTACAGTACACAGCAGGGTGGCAACACCATGGGTTCTTCAGAGGGGACTACAGTACACAGCAGGGTGGCAACACCATGGGTTCTTCAGAGGGGACTACAGTACACAGCAGGGTGGCAACACCATGGGTTCTTCAGAGGGGACTACAGTACACAGCAGGGTGGCAACACCATGGGTTCTTCAGAGGGGACTACAGTACACAGCAGGGTGGCAACACCATGGGTTCTTCAGAGGGGACTACAGTACACAGCAGGGTGGCAACACCATGGGTTCTTCAGAGGGGACTACAGTACACAGCAGGGTGGCAACACCATGGGTTCTTCAGAGGGGACTACAGTACACAGCAGGGTGGCAACACCATGGGTTCTTCAGAGGGGACTACAGTACACAGCAGGGTGGCAACACCATGGGTTCTTCAGAGGGGACTACAGTACACAGCAGGGTGGCAACACCATGGGTTCTTCAGAGGGGACTACAGTACACAGCAGGGTGGCAACACCATGGGTTCTTCAGAGGGGACTACAGTACACAGCAGGGTGGCAACACCATGGGTTCTTCAGAGGGGACTACAGTACACAGCAGGGTGGCAACACCATGGGTTCTTCAGAGGGGACTACAGTACACAGCAGGGTGGCAACACCATGGGTTCTTCAGAGGGGACTACAGTACACAGCAGGGTGGCAACACCATGGGTTCTTCAGAGGGGACTACAGTACACAGCAGGGTGGCAACACCATGGGTTCTTCAGAGGGGACGACAGTACACAGCAGGGTGGCAACACCATGGGTTCTTCAGAGGGGACTACAGTACACAGCAGGGTGGCAACACCATGGGTTCTTCAGAGGGGACTACAGTACACAGCAGGGTGGCAACACCATGGGTTCTTCAGAGGGGACTACAGTACACAGCAGGGTGGCAACACCATGGGTTCTTCAGAGGGGCCTACAGTACACAGCAGGGTGGCAACACCATGGGTTCTTCAGAGGGGCCTACAGTACACAGCAGGGTGGCAACACCATGGGTTCTTCAGAGGGGACTACAGTACACAGCAGGGTGGCAACACCATGGGTTCTTCAGAGGGGACTACAGTACACAGCAGGGTGGCAACACCATGGGTTCTTCAGAGGGGACTACAGTACACAGCAGGGTGGCAACACCATGGGTTCTTCAGAGGGGACTACAGTACACAGCAGGGTGGCAACACCATGGGTTCTTCAGAGGGGACTACAGTACACAGCAGGGTGGCAACACCATGGGTTCTTCAGAGGGGACTACAGTACACAGCAGGGTGGCAACACCATGGGTTCTTCAGAGGGGACTACAGTACACAGCAGGGTGGCAACACCATGGGTTCTTCAGAGTAAATCCGAAGCTATGATGACCCTAGTATTCGATTACAAATGAGGTTAGGTAGTAGAAATAAAAGTGAAAAGCTTTAGTTTAATGCTATAAATATTGATAGCAGTAGCAGTAAAGACACATTAGTTTTAGCATGAATGAGAGCAGAAGTGTTAGCAGCAATAACATAATAAGCATCGTCTGCTGTAGTAGTAAGTCAGCATCATTAGCAAAATAAAGCACACAGATCTTCACAGAGCAGCTTACCAGAGGAGAACTACTACAAGAATGAGCTGGAGAACACAGTTCACAGGTGGGCCTTTAAATAGCCCCGCCCAATCACATGGAGTGAACATGTGACTGATCAGCTGATCCGTCACAGATGAAGTGAACATGTGACTGATCAGCTGATCAGGAATTGGCCCTCCTTTGAATAGTCTTCCTAAACTAGCTCTGCAGACTTTGAATAATTCTTACTACATAAGTACAACTGAAGCATGTTAAAATATTGCATTACCTGTGATTAAAGCATAACGATATCTTCTATGGCAGTTTATTTCTCCAAACAAAATACATTAACTAGCATTAACATAATAAAGAACTTAGATTAGATTTCTAAGTAAATCAAATATAACTCATATCAACAGAATTATCAGGTACAAATTAGCACTTAGCATTTAGTCACTGGAACATTGTATTATGGCAGAGTACTCAACATAATATGGCAAAGCAAAGCAAACATAACCAAAGCAAATTACAATCAAGACAGAACAAAGTCTTACATAGTTCAAGTATACATGGCTGCCTGGGTTGGAGTTGTAGAGAAGACTCAGTGAGAGCTGCATGTGGCCTGAGTGAAGGCTGGAGACTGAGTGAGGGCTGTAGACTGAGTTGCTGCTTATATAGGGCACACCCAAACTGTGATTGGCTAATGAGTTAAGTGGTATCATGGCAAACACCTGTGTCTCATTGGGGATGCAAAGAATGGGAACTGTCCACCAGAGGCTGCCATTTAGGCCTAGGTTACACCTATATGAATCTTTTGCAAAACGTGAATTCTTTTGTGTGTTTGGGCCTTTCAGCCAAACGCAAACAGCGTTTTCTGCCACTCAAACAGAGGTTTTTGGAAACGGATAAATAAGTGAAGATTTTCCAAAATATCCGGATCAGTGTAGTCATGCGAAACAGAGCTTTTGAGAAACTAACCCTAACCCTATGTCACCACTTATTAGCGCATATCAATAGGTTGAACAATAGGTTACAGAGAAACTGTGGATATTAAGGACCCAGGTCAAATGCCATTGCACAGTACACCAACAACAAGTCTATGCGTGGTGTGTGCATAGCCGCATGTGAAACTATTCTTGTGCCATATTTTTCTCTCCGTTTCATGGTCATGGGGAGGGAGGGAGGGAGAGAGAGAGAGGTGTGTGTGTGTGTGTGTGTGTGTGTGTGTGTGTGTGTGTGTGTGTGTGTGTGTGTGTGTGTGTGTGTGTGTGTGTGTGTGTGTGTGTGTGTGTGTTGTCATGGCTGGCTCTTGCCATGACAAAGATGAGGAGCAGGAGACAGTCGAACAAAGTATATATTTATTGTAAAATAGGCCTAGACATTAACTTAAATAACTGAACTGGTTAACAACATAATCCGGCAACAAATCCTATAAGGTGTGGAGTCAGTAATCAGTGGTGTGGTGGTGATGGATGTGTGGAACATGGTGTGGTGTGTGTGTGGATGGAAAGAATAAGGTAGACATATCATCAGCAGGACATGGAGGCAAGCAGGCAATGGAGGCACAGACAGCAGGTCTGCCTCCTCTGGATCTCTCTGAGTGAATGGCAGGGACATTGCTTTTATAGCTCACTGGAGGCACCGGGCCCAGGTGCTCTCCAATGAGCAATCAAGACGTGCACCACCCAGGCTTACCTATAGGGAGACAATTAGGCAGGTGCAGGCAACCACTACACATACTGTGTGTCTATAATGTGTGTGGGGCATCACAGTGTTGCATACCTAAGCCAATAATTCGATGCCCGGGTGGCTGCTCAGTAGGAGACTCAACTGAGTACTCATGAGTCTCCTACCGGAGTCGTCGCTGGTCATCAAATTATTGGCTTAGGAATGTGACAAAAACTAACAGAAAATGTCCATGAATTCAAGGCTTCATATAGGGTTTTGATTCATACTTCACTAAACAGCGTCCCCGCTGTTTACATTTCGGACTATAGAAATGTAAACCGGGACACCGATGGCCTAGCAATTAAGGTGCAATCACATATAGGCTCCAATGCAGCCTGACAGCATGTCAAAGGTTTGATTCCTGAGCACTTGGCCTTTGCTGCGCGTCACTCACTGTCTCTCTCCCTGGTTCCTGTCACTCTCCACTACTACTATATCCAAATAAAGACAGAAAAGGCCAAAAATGTATCTTAAAAAAGGAAAACAAAATGTAAACACCACAAGGCATAGTCAGACATTTAGGCTAAAAGGATAACCGGGTGTGTACCGGTAATTGGAAGAAAATACGTAATTTTTGGGATGAACTTTAATGGCTGCTCTGTGATATTC
Source organism: Protomyctophum bolini (assembly GCF_963924005.1). Taxonomy (NCBI): domain Eukaryota; kingdom Metazoa; phylum Chordata; class Actinopteri; order Myctophiformes; family Myctophidae; genus Protomyctophum; species Protomyctophum bolini. The sequence continues at coordinate 3,551,016 of NC_137876.1, read as the reverse complement.
ATATAATATGGTAAGCAGAGGGTGGTCTCTACTCCTGACACTACGTTGTATAATACAACCCGAGTGGAAAAACATTGAGCAGCATGGAGCATTGGAGTACCACCTATAGTACTTCGAAATGGCACATAATGCAGGAGGCAGCAGCACGTTGAAACATTATTGAAATTGAGCGCTTCCGAACTCCAGCACTTAACAAAAGTATTCACATGCACGGATGTTCTGAATCTTGACAGAAAGTAGCTCATAACATGTCTGTCTACGGTGGATTCGTATTATGAAACCAAAAGCTTTGCAGATAGAAAGAGGATAATTCAAGCTTTCTGTACAGCTACCATGTTCGTGAGTTTAACGTCGTTTAATACAATCTAATAGGACCTTTCTGTTTGGAAGTTTGGAAGCCAGAAAGTTGTTATTTTTGCCACTCAGTAGGTGTATAACTTCCGGGTATACGATGATGTCACGCACATATAGTCTCTTAAATTTCTCACCGTGACCTCACTGATGACGACAGGAGCTAACACCCTCGTGCCACATAAAACGTCAGAGGCCCCGGAAAACGAAATAGATTCCTTGTTCAATGTGTTTTCTTTGTAGTTTTCTCGAGTGTTTTCTCTGTAGTGTCAACTCAGACATGGCGTTGATCCTTAACATATTCTACGAGATATTCGGTCGACCCAGAAAAGAGACCGTCGGCCAGCACGAGGCGGCGATCAAGAAGCTCCGGGAGACGGAGGAGATGCTGAAGGACAAGAAGGACTCTCTGGAGAAGAACATCCTGGTCGCCAACGGCGACGTCCTGGCCGCCGTCGGCGACAAGGACAAGACGAGCGACGGCCACGCCCTCCAGGCGCTGAAGAGGAGGAAGCGCTACGAGGCGCAGGTGGAGCAGATCGAGGGCAAGATGCTGAACGTGGAGGCGCAGCGGGAGGCGCTGGAGAACGCCAGCGTCTACACGCGGGTGCTCAAGAACATGGCGTTCGCCGCCGAGGCCATGCGGGCCGTGCACGAGAACATGGACGTGGACAACGTGGACGAGCAGATCCAGGCCATCACGGAGCAGCAGGAGACGGCGCAGGACATCTCCGACCTCGTCTCCAGGCCCATGGGCCCCACGGCGGAGCTGCACGACGAGGACCTGCTGCTGGCCGAGCTGGGTCAGATGAGGCAGCAGCAGCTTCTGGCGGACAAGAAGCAGCTGCTGCAGCCGGTCGTCGTCGACGACGACGGGACGCTCCTCAGCGCGGCGGTGGCGGCGGATTCCGCTTTGCCCGCCGTCGCCGAGGCCGTCGTCGTCTCTCCTCCACAGGAGGCCGGCAACGGGACGCCGCGGCCGCCATCCATCGTGGCTTCCACTTCCCCTCCTCTCTGCATACCGACCACGAACATTAGCACAAGGTCGTCTACAAAACAACAAAAACAGCAACGTACTACAGACGACGTTTCAGATGAACCTGTGCTCAAAAGGCCTAGACTGAACTTGTGATGGGGGGAAAAACATGTACGCATGTCGTATCTGATGGAACCAACCATTTCGTTGATATAGCCTAATAATGTTAAACTATAGACAGACTAAATAACCATGGTTTAAACTATAGTATAGGCCTGACCAACAGGGACGTGTTTGGACAGACGCATAGTCACCATTCACAGCTTGCACTCTATGGTGAATAGTGTGTCCTCCGTGTTTTTGCCTTAAGTATTTCAGTCTAGTAAGTGTAAGTCTGTTCATGGGCTTCATGGAGAGAGAAAAGCAGTTCTCTTCGGTTTAGTTCATATACTTCAAAGTGGAGTTACTTCACGCACGCAGGCACGCACGCACGCACAAATTGAAAGGACGGAGAATGGAAATGTAATGTCTAGAATATAGATTAATTGCAAATTGGAATTCAGGTTAAAGCTACTATATATACATTATGTAACTTTCTCGGTCTAACCCGGGATTTGAACCTTGGTCCTCTGCCGAAAGTTGCTGAAATATTTACCAGTGAGCTAAATAGAGGCTGCCTGCTTGCTTATAGGGGAGAAATATAATTGAGACTTTCGGGTCAGAATTGGTGTCAAACCCGGAAACAGGACCGCGTCAAATCCTGGACACAGGATTTAAAATGTCTCAATAGTCAGTATCAGGGAGACCATATAACACTCAACACAATTATATACGTTATTATATTAAACTCTAAAAACTCTACCTTATAGATTTTATTCACCAAAAAAAACAGATTTAATTGTTCAGACAAAAAAGATCACACCCGTGTGAAGTGAGGGGCATTCTTATCATCATACATCATCATCATCATCATTCTGGCCAATCACAATTTGCGTTCTCATTTTCCCTCTTCGCTTTAGTCTTCAATGTTTGTGTTTTACACAAACTGCATAGGGGGGGCTACACCCCCCACCTCCACCAATAATACAAATTAAAAAAATCACACCTGTGTGAAGTGAGGGGCGCTAATATATTAAAGTCTAACTCATGTTGATTATAGGCGATGTGATGGTGATGTAAAACAAACGGTGCCAACACAAACATTGAACGCCATTAATTAACAATAAAGAGACAATGTGACGTAATATTTGATAATCAGTTCTCAAAGTGCCCAACTTTGACCCCAAATTTAAATGGTTCCGTATAAGGGTCCATTTGGTTCCATGTATGCACTCTGAAGCACTTCTAACTGCTTGCACAATAAAATGCCACAGACGAAAAACAGTCTAAGTCCACACTATTGATCCATAATGTATAAATGATAGATAAGTGGTCAGGACAACGAGGCCTTTTCGTGGAGGGGTCAGAATGAAATTTGGACTGAGACTGTTTTTCGTCTGTGGTACTCATAGGTAAGATGAGGGGGGGGGGGGGGTCAACCCATTTAGACCTGATGTCGAAATTCAAAAGATGTCTTCTAAATCCTGACAGTTTTCTGAAATACCTCATGTTTCTATATCAGTGGTGCTCAATATTTCATGTATTTGGATGTATTTGAAGATGTATTTGGTCGCGGAACCCCATCTGAAAATATGTTGTTCCAGGTCCCCCTCCCCCAGAAGCAAAGATTTGAGTTAAAAACGTTCGCTCTGAAAGAATATATATTCAAAGATTTACCCCACATTTTCACGATTTTTCAAAAGATGGCAGACCTATACAGTACAAGTTCGTATAGCTTGTAGATCTGCTATTTTTCAATAGCTGAAGCATAACATAATGCTTAAAACACCAAATGGAGTTCCCGCCCAGAATGGGTTAACTGTTTGCTTTGATTTAGGCTACGTGTCATTTGTATTTAGGCTATATAATATTATATAATATTGTGCGTACTGAACATGAAATACACCTTTTCACTATACATTGTATGCTCTTATTCCGCGCCTGTTATTTGTCAAAAGTTGTAAAAAGCCTTTCTCTCTCTCCCAGGTGAAAAATAAATATACTAAAATAGAAGTACATTTATTACTAATGTATTATTTTTCATAAAAACTTAAGTTGTACTTAGTTGCACTAAAGATATGCTAAAACACATTTTTAATACATTTTAATGTGATCAGATTCTAAAAATGTCTTCTACATCCTGACCGTTTTCCATTCTGACCTGAGATCAGATTCTAAAAATGTTGATTTTTCAAAAAATAGCAGACCTACAAGCTCGTAGCGCGACACTCGGTGGCGCGCTATGAGCTTGTAGATCTGCTATTTGTCAATAGCTAAAGCATAACCTAATGCTAACACCAAAACGGGTTTCCACCCGAAAATGGGTTATTGAAAAAATACAAGTTGATTGCAAATATACTTACAGTAAGGGAAGTACACTCGTTAAAGTATACTATCATTAACATTTCAAGTACAAGTACTAAATAGCAATTATGCTTAAAATATACTATCAATGTATTACAAACATATGGACACATAATAAATGAATCTGAAGTATACCGTTAATAGTTTCAAGTATCCTATCCTCAATGTAATGATAATGCATTTGAACTACAATGAATGAATGAATGTTTATTTTCGTGTCCGGACAATTTCTTGACCAATCCCACATAAGATTATCAGACAAAACAACAAAACAGTTGCAGTTAAAAATGTTATGACCTGGCTCTTGGGCCATAACAAAGGAGGAAGACACACGGCACAAAAAGTGCACAAACCAACATTTATTTAAATTACAATATAAACAAACATATGAATCAAACAAACAATATATACAGAATATATACAGAATCTAGATATATATCAAAGAGCACGAATCCTGTATGGCAGCTCAATACAAAATTGGAGACATGGGTTAAATTAGATTTCACTCCGAAGTCCGAACACATCTCTCTTTGTGCACAGAGAGGCACAGAGAGATGCCAACTGTGGGCAGTAGTCCATGTGAGACAGAAGCTCCCTGTGTCGGCTTACGGTGTACTCAACATGGCAACCCGGACACTCCAGGAGGCTGTGATCACTGGGGAACAGGAACCGGTCAGAGCTGGATGGTGGCGTTCTGGAAATGACCCTCTGGACACGGCAGGGACGTCCAATCGCTGCTGCTGCAGTTGCTGGCGAATGAGCAACACTTGTTTGGTTGTTCACCGGACTCCTGTCCCGTAATGTGACCACTGCTGCTCGTGCTGGTTGTAATGTGACCACTGCTGCTGCTCGTGCTGGTTCATGCCTTACTGAGGAGTCTTCTTTGAGCACCCACCCTGGGGGCAGGCACTTGGGGGTAGTAGCAGGGCCAGTGATGTCCTGGTGCTGGGGCGGACGCTGTGTACAGACCGTCCTAGGCTTCGGGGTAGTAGCAGGGCCAGTGATGATGTTGTGCAGAAGCTGTGTCCAGACCGTCCACGGCTTCTGGAGCAGGCGCTGTGTCCAGACCGTCCTAGGCTTGGGGGTAGTACGCCCCGGCTTTGCCACGGGACCCATTTCCTCAAACAGGTCGGTGAAACGCGGGCTGAGCGGTGCCGTGACGGCCTTGGCTTTGGCCCGAAAGGCATGGCGGTGATGGATGGGCTCCAGGTCCCCGGCCCGGGGCACGTCCTGCAGGTAGATGAAGTTGTTGTCGTGCTCGGCGGTGGCGAGCGCCCTGTCGATCCTGCCTCCGAGGTCCTCCTCATCGCGGCGAGACCGCCGCCGCGCCCCCGTCGTCTTCACCAGCTCCGCCGCGCGCCGCAGACGAGCCACCGCTTCTCCGAAGCGTCCCTCCCGCCCGGCCGCAGCGCTCTGGTGCAGCTCGGCCCGGGCCCGCATGGCGCGCCGCTTGGCCGCCAGCGCCGAGCGGAACTCCTTGGGAAGCTTCGTCGTCATTTTGTCGTTCGTTCGGCATCGGGCGAAGGCGTCGTCGTACAACTCCGCCGCCAGAATGGCCAACTTGGCGACGCTGGAGTCGCTGGAATGAGTCGAGGTGGCTCTGAGGACGATGACCTCCTGGGCCTGGGCCAGCATGACGGCACAGAGAGCGTCCAGCGTCCCGTGGGAGAGGTCCTGGTCCTCGATGTGAGCGTCCGTGGTGTCCTTGATGTGAGCGAACAGTCCGCCGGCCAGCTCCAAGTGTTTCAGCGCGGCCTTCAGTCCATCACTCCCGCCGTCGTCCACGCCGCCTTGCTGCAGTGATCGTGAAGCGAGCTCACTCGCCAAGGCCGCCGCGTTGAAAAGAACGGCGCTCTTCTCGTAGGCCAGGCTGGCCAGAGAGAGCTTTTTGGCCGAGCGTCCGACCAGCAGCGCCGCAACAGGGCCTCTGCGGAACGCACCGTACCAGGTGAATGTCGGCCACGACGAGAAGGAGAACTTGGGTTCGACGGCACACAGCTGGTCGTAGTACCTCAGGAGGACGCCCAGCGACGCCGCGTCCACGTTACCCGTCATGGCCACGAGGGCCTCCTGGCGGAGTCCGTTCAGCTGCTTCACGGAGCGTAGGTGGCGCGCTCGGGCTTCGCCGGCCGGAAATGCTGCCGAGACGGCCTTGGACAGCGGCTTGACCAAGTCCACCTTATTTTTGGACCTTTTAACCGGGACCGAGATGAATGTAGCCATTTCAGCAAGCAAAAAAAAGAGTACGTATGAATATCTACTCTTGCACTTAATTCTGTTCTGCTCTGTGAACTGGAGCACAAGGGTGAATAAATCGTGTGCTCTACAAATTACAGCATTTAAAGTCAACATTGTGACACTGCAATGTTGATGATCAACAATGCAGAGTGACAACGTCATGGCTGTTGCTGCCATGGCAACGAGCGTCTGATTGGTGGAGCCATGACGTCGTTGTCAACATTGCAGTGTCACAATGTTGTGCCACGCGTCTTTTAATATTGTCAACAAACACGCTCAGGTCCTGCCCGTTGCCTGGCAACCGACTAGCCAATTGCAGCGTTAGCGTCCCTCCACGCAATGGGAGTTAGTTGCTAGTGCTAACATCATCACACCATGACACTAACCACCACCACAACAGTAACACACTACACACACACATCCAAAGAAAGCACTGCTCGAAACGAAGCGACGTGTTGTTGTTATTTTATATATTTGTTTGTATTTGGAGCACAGGGCTGTATTTGGGGCTAAACGATCGACTAGCGTTAGCAGCATGCTAACTGTAGTAACTGTTACTACCGTTAGCAGCATGCTAACTGTAGTAACTGTTACTACCGTTAGCAGCATGCTAACGGTAGTAACGTACGTCAGTCAGACAGTTGACAACAACAACGCACACACTACCATTCACCCAAATGAATCATAGGAATTATATTGCTTTTACCCCGTGGATGGGACATTTAGATAAAAAAACTATCGGTTGGAAGCATGGATAAAGCCATGGTTGTGTGCTACAGAAAGGGACGGGCTACACTACACTACACCAACGTTTAACGTTAGCTTCCATGCTAGGCTTGCTATAGCTGGCTTGCTAGCTGGCAAGCCTGGCATCGACATTAAATATTATGTTGGTATATATCCTCTGAAGCAACAGATGTTTTCTAATGCTCAGATTGTTCTGGAATTGCTGCCCCAACTGTGGAAGGCACTCCCCAAAACGCTCTCATTCCACCGTTGTTATTGTTGATTGTTGATATTATTCATTTATTGATTCCTTCGTCTTAATTAGTATTCCCCCTGATAAAGTTGTTTTTATTTGTTTTCTCATGCCACCCATGTAAAATCCATTTGAAAATAAATACTGTTCGGTCGAATATTGATATGTGATTAATTTAGATTAATTAATTACAAAGCCTCTGATTAATTCGATTAACATTTTTAACCAAGCCCTATTTTTCATCTGGGAGCATTTTGACTAGATCAGTGTATCTGAAACATGAAGCCAAACAAATAATGTACTGCATGTATTCAGTACATTATTTGTTTGGCTTAATTGTATTTATATTACAATAGGAATACACTAATACAGTTATTCATTTCACAATTTGAGTGGTGCTTTTTTCCCCTTTTTTCCCCCCAGGACTGTATACATTTACTTCGGGATGGTTCCATTGTATTTTGGGACGGTTCCGGGACGTTGGTGAAAAAGGTTAGTCTGGAGCCCTGGCAGCCAAGAGTTGATCAAAATAACTAGAGGGTATGCACATGACATCATCGTACCTGGAAGTTATGCGGGAACGCCCACTGAGTGGCAAAAAACTACTATCTGGCCTTGACAGCCCCATTCATCCAAACAGAAAAGTCCTGTCTGATTGCATTAAAACAGTGTTAAACTCAGTATAACTCACCAACATTGCAGCTGTACGAAAAGCTTGAATTATCCTCTTTCTATCTGCAAAGTTTTTGTTTCATGAAAATCCACCATAGAAACATTATGAGCTACTTTCTGTCAAGAAATGCCCTGCAGTGTCAGAGTTGCTTGTTTTCAACAACACAACATTTTGCTGCCTCCTGCATTATGTGACATTTAGAAACAGGTGGTACGGCAGGAAGGTTGAGTGATTTCCAACAAGCACTTCCAAACTCCAACACTCCAACATGCTGCTCAATGTCTTGCCACTCAGTCTAGATTAGGGGGGCGTGTCCTGATGGGAAAATCATGCATGTGCAATTGTGCATACTCTGTATTATTCTACATTCACTAATTGTGTAGACAGACTTCATGTAAATGAAGTCATGCAGATGTTTAACAATAATGTACGGGTATGGCATTTGGTTTCATTTTAGCTAAAGATAAGGAGGGTCCATTTGGTTACCAACTCTCCATCATTTAGCTGGGGACCACCTGGAACCCCACTGGTAGATTTTGATATTTTCGTTTATTGGCTATTTTAAGTATTATTTTATGTGGTCTGATCGAGGCTGCAGTTGAACTGCACTCCACAGGAGTTTGCTTGTTCAACAAAATTCTACTTGATTCAAAGTGATCATATACAGTAGTTGATTAGTTTGTTGATTTATTTAGCACAAATACATAAATCATTAGTTGTTTCAGTGAGTGCAATTACTTGTCCCCCCGCAATGAATGCTTGGATTAAAAAAATAATAATAATACTTCCCCAGCATGCAGAGCAAAGCCATGACATTTCATCTGGGTGTGTTTTATCCTAATCCACACATAATGCGTTGGAGGCTTTCTGCCAGAGAGACTCATAGGGATATGATATGAGCCGTTCGTTACAGAACACTATGTCTGTAAACAATACCCCGTATTTAGCTTTTTATTCATTTTTTAATCTTGCATAATTTGATCGCAGTCAGACCGAACTGACTATATATAAGCGTGTCAAGTCTTCAAGTCAAGCTTTTAGTCGTTTAATACTATAATTTGTGGAGTTGTTTATATTTGTGGAGTATACTGATGACAGGGTTGATGCTGTACGCTCGTGTTGACAGATGGGTGAATGAGTGTGTGCGTGCGACGTGCGTGCGTGCGTGCGTGCGTGTTTCCATGTATTTGCGTACACACATATGTTGTGTGCTGCTGTGTTTATCTCATGCCTTGCTCTATTTCCCCTCTATGTTCTGTCTCACGACCGTCCAGTCTCGTTTTGTCTCCTCTCTGTCACCACCGCCAGCCACCGGCATCGTCTCTCTACTCGTCCTGACCTTCTAGCGGTACACCGCCGCCGGCATCCTCTCTCTACTCGTCCTGACCGTCTAATGGCTTCGTGCTGGATCGCAGTGAGTATAGCCATCAGATTGTTTTACTTAAAAACGTTCATTGCAAAAGAATAATACTAGTATATTCAAAGATTTGCGCCACATTTTAAAGATTTTTCAAAGAAATTGCAGATCTACAAGCAAGTTCCCGTCCTGAATGGGACTCTCTTGAACCCCGTATAATTATGGTTGAGTGGAGTCCCCCAGATGGCTCTATATACTAGTGTATGTACGGTGTTCTGTTTATTGTGTGGAGAATACTTTCACAGAAACAAGCTGCAGATCGACAAGCTCAAAGTATATGAAATATGTTTTTCATTGTCATTAAAACCTTTATACAATCCGGGAACCCCTTTTTGTAACATTAGCTGTTGCTGTATTGCAACATATTCTTTTTTTTAAGAAAACAAAATTTTCAGAAAACCTCCACAGCACTTAGTAGGTCAGAATTTAGAAGGCGTATATCATAATATTTGCCGCTGTGATTTGGTCGAGTATCCAAAAAAGTATGAAAAAATCACACCCGTGTGAAGTGAGGGGCGCTGATATGTTAAAGTGTAACTCGTGTTGATTAGGTGACTACCGTAGGTTAGGTTAGATTAGGTGGCAAAACAAACATAAAATTCTATATGTTAAATGGCATTTAATTTTTGTGTTGGGGACAAGAGCTTGTAGATCGGCTATTTTCAGCATGTGTAAAAACTGTCAAGTCCCTTCATATCATTTTAGTCTAAATTGTCAATATATTTAGTCTTAGTTTTAGTCATCATAGCTTAAGTTCATTTAGTTTCCATTCAGTTTTCGTCAGTGAAAAAAGGTAGTCGGACATTTTTCGCCATAGTTTGGGTCAACAGAAACAACACTGGTCGTTTGGTTGGCTGGTTGGTTGGTTGTAGTTGCTGAATAGAACCACAAAGCACCAGGTGCTAATTAAGCTTACTGACCTCTCTGTGTGTTGTTGGCACAGTTACTGTGAAGGTTCACAGGTGTGTGGACGAGGGGGATTCATTGTGTGGGCCAACTGCTATACTCTCCACCTCCACCTTCATCTATTCTATATAGGCTAATGTGTTTATTTTGAAGTCACGATCATTGTGTACATGTATAGAGAATCTGAATCCGCTTTGAAACATTATTGTTGGCGCATCTACTCGAGCACATGTGAATGTGTATAGCTATAAAGCTCTGAAAAGGGGCCTGAAACGAAGAATCGGAGAAGGCCACAACAGCACACAATAGAACATTTCTCGGATATACGAGAGTACCCTGATAGTGAAGTCAAAGACATTTATTTACATTTATTTACTATGTACTATGAAGTTGTGCATTTCCTGTCAGTCAGTGAGTCAGTGAGTCAGCCAGCCAGTCAGTCAGTCAGTCAGCCAGCCAGTCAGTCAGTCAGTCAGTTAGTCAGTCAGTGTATATCACTCAAAATCCCCATACATGGGAAAAGCCCCATATATGGTGCCCGCAGGTCTTGTGACATCACGTGACATCATCAGCGATGGAGATCCATGATGTCACACTAAATAGGACTGCTGTCGCAATTAAGCCCATATATGGAGATCCCTGATGTCATCAATATCGGCCAGCTCAACTCTACATCTGACCTCAAACCCTTAGATGTCAGAACCTATAGCTGTTCTGACATTCCATATGTTGATCCATCCTTCCTCTTCGATGTCTCTCTTTTGACTGGTATATATACCTGTCCATTTAAACTCTAGGCAGGCCTGCCTCAAAGTTATCAATGCAGCCGCGCCCTGGCAGCCGGTGAAAACTAGAGTTCTCGAACAGGCCCGGAAATTAAGACTGAACCATTTTAAATACAAATCTTTATATCAGGTTGTGGGTTCTAGAAATGGATAAGGCTCATCCCTTCCCTGATATACGATTACTGAAGCTATAACAAAGCAGGCACGCATGCAGAAGATGATCCCAAGACTTAATTGAATGTGTCCACACAACGCGGGGTCAAGAAGACAGAAGATGATCCCAAGACTTAATTGAATGTGTCCACACAACGCAGGGTCAAGAAGACATGCCCCGTTCATTATGAGGACTGGAGATTAGTGTCTGGCCCCATATACTGTAGCCTTTACTGTACATACAGCCTATAATCTGTATGTGGCGACCGCGGATCACATGGAAATCCTTTGTCATGTGGGTCAGGCGCTTAACATGACAGGAGCAGGATAACCAACATATATTATTAGACAAATGGGATGACATGCGTTCAGAAGGCCTATAGTGATGAATGTACTGATGAATTGCATTTTTTATAATGAATAATTGCATTTTTATAACGCACACTCCACACCTAATCAAGAATTCAGCTGCTCTGTTCTCCCAGAGTGCAGCAAACTCGGTTGTAGATCAGCTATTTTCAGCATGCAACCAAGTGTAAAATGACTTATACTGGATCTCTTGGCCCTTCCTAACATTTTAGTCTAGTTTTTATCTGTTGACGAAATTGTCAATATATTCATTCTTAGTTTTAGTCATCGTAGCTACGTTTTAATTTAGTTTCCATTTAGTTTTCGTCGATGAAAAAAAGTAGTCGAACATTTTTCGTCTTAGTTTTAGTCGACGAAAACAACACTGGCACTGATGTCATGTCATATCAAGTAATACACAGTATGTCACGTATTACGGGACACTCTTTGGAACCAAGAGTATCCTATATTACATATTTATTTTGCCATTTGCAATGTGCTTCAGCTGCTGCTGTTGCCCAGCTGGGACATTTAGTGTCACATGACTGGATTAAATGTTGTTTACTACTGTTAATTCAGCCGCATGGTGCATGCACTCATGCTCATGTGGGCGCACGCACGCACACACTTAGGTCACCCATGCAGCGGTATTGCAGCTGTTCGTACCCCAGACAGACAGACAGACACACACACGCACGCACGCACGCACGCACGCAATAGACCGTCGCAGTCCCGCCCCCTACCACCAGGGCCCAGGAAATGATTCCCCGTTCATTTTCCTCACAGACATTTCAAACGAAGATGAGTGAGCAGGCTCTCGTCCAGCACCACGCCCCTCCACCAGCACCGGGCCCCGCCCAGGGGCCCGTCCAGGGCCCCGCCCAGGGCCCCGGGGCCCAGGGCCACCAGACGGCCCTCCACAGAGCAGCCACGGTGGGCCACCATGACACCATGTCTGCCCTGGTCCAGGGAGGATGTGCCATGGACCTGCAGGACCGGGTGAGAGGCAGCGTGGTTGTTGTTGTTTAGTTTTAGTCACATAGGCTAGTCTCTTGAATAGTTTTCATTTAGTTTCAGTCACATTTTACTAGTCACCTGGAATGTTTTAGGTTCAAATAGATTTTAAACAATCATTTCATTTCAAATTACATTAATGAATACTGACCCAGTTCAACCACTTTCAACATATCCCTATTTTGGGGAATGTTAATGGTCACGGTCAAAGATTTACAAGAAAGGCTCGTGTCGGGACATGTTGTGAGCTTACAGATGATAGCTAATAATATAAATATTCTTTTTTTTGCCCGTGTGTGTGTGCATGCGTATGTATTGTGTGTGCGTGTGTGTGTGCGTGCGTGCGCGTCTCCGCTATAGGACGGTAACACAGCGCTCCATGAGGTGGCGTGGCATGGGTTCTGTCAGTGCGTGAAGCTGCTGGTGAAGGCCGGGGCCGACGTCCACATCAAGAACAAGGTCCAGTTATGATGAGAGTGCTTTTATACGGGGAGTCAGTGTGCAACTGTGCAAATGGAAGGAGAGAGCATACAAAAGGGTCCATTTGGTTCCATTTCTACAATCTCAGGGTTATTTGGCTTGGTGGGGGGTCTTTAAAATGATAGGTTTGAGAACCACTGACTAAAGCCCTAACCACACCAAAGGGTCTTTACAACTCCTTGCTGGTCCAAACGGTTGCAAGGAGTTAACGCTGAAACCGTCTGGACCCTTTTGGTGTGGTTTGGGCCATTGAATTGACCTATAGCTATTCCCTCACCAAACTGCTATGGCCGTGTTGCATGGGGGCGGGGGCAGAAGACAGCCATGCAACTAAACAATGTTGTGTCATGAAACCATGCGACTCCCATTGGAAATGCATTGAGGCGGCCATGACACTAAGAAGACACAGGACACAAGTGTGTCTTGCGTGTGAGTGAGGCCTTAAAACAACAAACACTCATGTTGTCGTCCTCTCTCTCTCTCTCTCTCTCTCTCTCTCTCTCAGGCAGGAAACACGGCTCTACACCTGGCCTGCCAGAACTTTCACGCTCACACGACCCGGGTCCTTCTCCTGGGAGGCTCCGGGCCCGACACCAAGAACCATGTGAGTGAGTCCATTGAAGGTGCAGCCATGCATCCTAATATCAAGGCAACAACATTAAACGGTGTGTGACTAGTAGCGGGGAAACCCTCTGTCAAAGACAACTCGCAGTAATCCTGGTCTCTAATCTGCCTCCCAACCAGGGAAACTCCCCCCTGTCAGGTGTAAAGGAGCAACTTGGACACTCAGGCATGAAGGAAGCATGACTTCAAGTCCGTTGCTCTCCCCTTGTCCCCCATATATGTGGACTAGGTTGGTGGAGGGTGTGTAGAGCCCAGGATCACATTAGATAATTGACACAGGGGTGAAAAATGGGTTACAAAATCGTGGGATAAAAAAAAAGAAAAGACAACTCGCATCGTGACAACTCATGAAAACAAACAACAATTATTTGGGGGGGCCGAACAAATAATTAGAAAAAATTAAAACAAGACGGGCATTAGGTGTGGCAGCAAATTTCTATTTTTAGTTTTAGTCATAGTCTCTTGAATAGTTAATTGAGGTTTTTTTTGTCACATCATTTTGCTTTCAGGTGGGTGATACATGTTTGCACGTGGCTGCTCGCTACAACAATCTGACCATCGTGAAGATTCTCCTGGGAACGCTGTGCTCTGTGTCCAAGAAAAACCAGGTGTTGTATATCTGCAGGCTAATTAATCATAATGATACGAGTTAAAAACGCTCTGAAAGAATATATATATATTCAAAGATTTGCGCCACATTTTCACAATTGATTTTTTCAATAGCTAAAGTATAACATAATGCTTAAAACACCAAAAGGGGTTCCCGTTCGCAAATTATAATTGCGGATTATGTTATGTAGGTAGGGATTATTATTTTCATTTAGCATTAACAAACGTATATGCATAGGCCTACGTGCCATTGTGTATACAAAATGCCAAATATGCCAAGTATGCCAAATCCATATGGCCACCATTAAAAGCATATACAGTACAGTATATGTATAATGTGTGTATGTGTATAAATATTTTCTATATTTCATTATGCTTTAACTAGCATGTGATGTGTCAAACTAGGGGGGGTTTGCAGTGGCGACCTCGAAGGTTGCCAGCTGTTAGAGCATGCCCAAAAATGTGGCGCTTTTAGACGAAATGACGCAAAATCACCCTTATCTCTCCCTATAAGCTCCAACACTGTAAACTCTGCCGATAGACCCAAAATCACCCTCATCTCTCCCTATAAGCTCCAACACTGTAAACTCTGCCGATAGACCCAAATGCACTCTCTTATATTATGACTTTCCCCCCAGACAGGGGACACGGCCCTCCATGTTGCTGCTGCCCTCAACCATAAGAAGACGGTTCAGCTTTTACTGGAGGCTGGGACTGACGGCAACGTCAAAAACTGTGTACGTATATACGGAGTCTTTACAGAGAAAAATAGTAACATCTTATAGCTCAAGTCATTTGTCAAACTTTGCCTATATTAGGCGTTGTATTGTTGGCTATTGGGGTTTTCTTTACGATATAATTGTGTATTTTCACAATTGATTAGTTCAACATACCTTCCATCCATCCATCTTCAACCGCTTATCCGTAGTCGGGTAACGGGGGAGACAGCTCCACCAGAGAGCTCCAGACTTCCCTCTCCAGAGCAACATTAGTGACTTCCTCCTGGGGGATTCCGAGGCGTTCCAAGGCCAGTGTGAGTCGATGTGTTTCCTCCAACTGCGCCTTGGTCTGCCCCGGGGTCTGCGTCGAGGACCTCCCTAGGGAGACATACCTTCCCCATCGGTTAAATTGACTAGTTCAATTAAATGCCTACACACCTATACATTCATGTTTCGATACAAAACATTACAAAGCAACACACATGGTTTCTTCCAAACGTTTTAGCTGGAGACCCAGTGAATATAAAAATAGCAGATCTACGGTATGGCTATTTTCACTACTACTTTTTAAACATTTGTTTTCAAAATGTATGGAATTTCTTAGATTTTTTGAGGGGCACTATAGCCCCTCCTACCGTATATACAGGTTTAATGTTTGTCTTTAGTTCAATGTTTGTTTTAAAAACGCCATTGACAAATGAAGGGAAAATGTACGTCATATTGTCCCTCATATTATCAACGTACATCATCATCAAATTTCCCATTCATCGTCAATGGGAATTTAATGTTGTAACGTGTACGTTTGAGAACATACACTAAAAGCTGGACATAGCGCCGCTCAAAAATATAGGAATATTATTTACTTTTGACGCATAAAATGTGTCCGTGACCCACAGGCGGGTGTTTGCGCTGTAAGCCTACTGTATATGACAAAACATTCAAAGGAATATAAGTCATTGTAAAGGGCTTAACCATGTTCTTACATGTGTCACGTTCCGGGGGTGTGTTGAGGACCCGAATGCAGGACAGCAAGCAGACAGAGTTTAAGATCCAAGATGGGTGATTTATTACAAAATAACTGCAGGCAAAACAACACAAACACTGAACTGAACAAGAAGTGACACCAAACAATGACTGGACAAGGACTGACTGGGGAACAAGAGGGCTGATTAGTGATTACACATGAGAAACACCTGGGGAAGACAACATAGAACCAAAACAACTAGAACTATAACATAGCATTACAAGAGCTAGACAGGCTAAAGTCTGTGACTGTGACAACATGCCGTTATATACCATCATACACTCCATCTAGAACACTAAGATGAGATCCTCAACAGCAGGTTTACTAAACACAAAAGAAAAAAATAAACCACGAAAGAAAATAGGAGAGGCAGCGCATTCTCGTTTTATGCACCAAAATTATGGAATACAATTCCTCAGGAAATCATAGAGGCCGACTCCACCAACATATTCAAACACAAACTAAAAACACACCTCTTCAGATTAGCCTTCTCCACCCTGCCGTAGCACTTTATTGAGGCCTCCCATCGTGTATTTTATTATTATTCTATATATATTTTTCTCTTAACAAATATCTTAAATGCTGGACCTTCTCATGCCTATTTTTATCTCAATGTCTGACTTCATGCACATTCACTGTCTTGTCTTGTATTGTGTTTGATTTAACCTTATGACCAATCTGTAAAGAACTTGGTGTATATCCTGCCTGTGAAGCACTTTGAACTGCAACCCTGTATGAAAGGTGCTATATAAATAAAGCTTATTATTATTATTATTATTATTATATACTGTACCTCCCTCCAGGCAGGAAAGACAGCGCTGGACAAAGCCAGGGACAACAACCACAGAGAGGTCGCTCTCCTCCTGGCCAGAGCCCCACAGGTTGGTGCTTGTATTTCACACGCATGGCAACCGCTGCCCATAATAACAGCCATATCCCATTCTGACCTGAGATCAGATTCTAAAAATTGTCTTAGCTACATCCTGAAAGTTTTCCATTCTGACCTGAGATCAGATTCTAAAAATGTCTCAGATTCATACAGAGTACTCTGTCTTCTTTCCCAAGCTTGACAAATAAAATCTGCAGCGACAAAAGTCCCGTTGGCAAAACATATCTCCATTTCTTACATAGTCATTTAAATCTAGGAAATCCCCACAGATAAGAAGACATCTTATTAACCAATATCCCTTAAGTCATCATATTTAGAGCAGTGATTTCACAGAACAGGCAATATATCTCTCTTCTTCAGGAGTGGCATTAAACCTGCCAGTCTCCAATGTTAATGGAAATGTTCCTGACCGTATTTGTGCACAGAGAGATCGTTGTCTTTTGTTACTTTAAATTATACTTCACATAAGGTTCTACGGTGTGTATGTCTTTTATAAAGCAGTAGGTTCGCAAATTAGGTTTATACCATAGGTCCCTACACCAGTTTTCTTTATATCTAGCAGTGGTGTGCACATTTAGACATTTTGAGGGGCAGGTGCTCAAGTGGAAAAAAAAGGGCACCTTGTGCAGCGCGTGGAACCGGCCGGTTGCCTTAATAGTGTGATATTTATAGATCTTGGGGTCTAAATAATATATTAGAAGCTTTTCATCAAGAATTGATCTATGTAACCAAGGTCCAAATACTGTACACTTTTTTCAAAAGGGCACATTTTGTCCAGAGGGAAAAGGGCAGGGGGTGCTCTAGCACGCCCTAGTGTCTATCCGTGGCTCTGTGCACACCACTGATATCTAATCTATAGAACATTGTATTTCTAATTAGTAAGGGCATATATCCAGAGGGTTAACTCACACATGTGTTGTCCAGGTACATCGCTTCTTGCGAGGGCGAACCGTGAGGAAACGGAGGGAACAACTGAAGGCCGAACGCAGGACCCAGTCCGTCACCAGGCTGGAAATACTGCCAAAGAAAGTGAGAAAGCTGGCCAGAAAAAAACAAAAAAAAAACCTGTATTCTAACAACTTAACATTGCAGCAAAGATTTTCAACCATTTTCGGCCTAATGTATCTAAGTATCTTCATATATATGGGGAGCGGTCCTCACTAATGCTCATGAGATACATTATTACTTGGTCTGTGTCTCATAGGAGGTCTGCAGCAACCAACTCCATTTCAATATTTTAATGTTTATTAAAAGGACCACTTCACCACTTTTCAACCTATCTTTATGTACTAGGTCCTCATTAATAATCATGATAAAATGGCACGATTTATTTCTACTCAGTCTGTGTCTCATAGGAGGGCTGTGGGCAGTTTAGAAACCGTCCTCCAGTGACATCATCATTAGGCAGTTTTAAAACAAAAATCATTATCGTGAGAACGATGGCTTCCATTTTCTCTGAGCAGGAGCAGGAGGACAGCTCTCTGGCAGAGGAGGAGGAGGAGGACAGTCCCAGTAGTGACCAGCTGGTCAGCAGAACGGCTCTCGTCAGGACAGGCCTCCACAGCCGCCACCGACACAGGTTCAGAGAGCTGGTGGGTTTAGCTAGTGAAGGCCTCATGGCTTTTATTATTTTCGTCTCCAAAATGAAAGCCTAAGTAGTTAATCAGACTATTTAATTGAGTGGATTATTTAAAAAAAGAGAATGACACAAATGCACCCTTTCTTTTGTCAATTCATTGAATATATTCATGTAACAGTTCTTACTTTGACGTGAGGTCTTATAAACGCCAGGCTTTGGAAGATGACTCTTCCAGACGAGGTGAGAACGATCTCTGCTCAGAGAAGAAGAACAAGAAGGACGAGCCGTCTCCCTACGATGGAGAAATACCCCATCCCCTGGAGGGAAGAGCCTATCAGCTCTACACACTCTACCGGGACAAGGACGGTAACATTAGACAGGTGAATGAAAAAAAACACATATATCATCATCAGTAACATCCGTCAGATGTTTGCTCACTAGGATGACTCTTTTCTACAGTGTGATGCAGGGCATTCACTTCTAGTCATTGTTACTAGTTGACTAGTTGCCTAGTTTACTAGTCGACTATATGTAATACATATCTGTACATTTAAGAACTGTGTACATTGGTGACTGTAACTATAATCTACCTGATCTTGAGGCCTACAACTCTGAACAGTCGACTAGTTGCTTAAAGCCCTATACGCTGTACTAAGTATGTATATGATCATCACGTATGGGCATTCATAACCAAACAGTATGGAGATAAGAGGTTTCTGCCCGACAGTGACAATACCGTTTGTCCCCCCTCCCCTTCCCCCCCACAAAACGCGTGTTAGAGATTAAACAACAAATAACAGCCAGAACCAGCCCAACTGCATTTACTTAATCACATGTGAAAAATGTGGTTTACAATATGTCGGAGAGACAGGTAAAACAATAGGTACTAGGCTGGGACAACACAGATACAATATTAACAATGCCAAAAAGACAAACCACAAGATTTGTGCAACATTTCATGGCTCACGGCATTGAAGCTCTAAAATGCGCTGGACTTCAACACAATCCCAACTGGACAGTTTTAGGACAAAGACGTTTTAATGAAAAACAGTGGATTAAGAACCTCAACACGGATTTTCCTGGAGGCTTAAACATGCCTAAAATCAGATCTTGAACACAACAAAACTTAAACTCAGGATTAAACTGGAGAAATCTAAAAGTGATTGGATCAGACTTCTTTCGGATACATGGCGAATGCATTTATTCCTTGCATTGTGCCTACACATGTATTGTGTAGGCACAGTGCACTGAAGTTGTTTAATTCACCCCCCCAGCGTCCAGCGCCTAACGGCTGCCACTGCAAGCCGCTGGTCAGGAAGCTGGAGGGTCAACTCAAAGCCGCCCAGGAGGACATGAAGCTGCAGGTCCTACGAGTCCAGGAGCAGGTCAGCTGCAGACTGGGCAAGATGGACCGCAGGAACCGACACCAGGTCTGCTTCTCATCATTAACCTCTCCACCCATTCTGACCTGAGATCAGGACCAGACACCAGACCTACAAGCTCATAGCGCGCCACTCGGTGGCGCGCTATGAGCTTGTAGATCTGCTATTTTTCAATAGCTAAAGCATAACATAATGCTAACACCAAAAGGGGTTCCCGCCCCAAAAAGCCATAGACCTGAAGACGATGCTACAATTATAAATCATGACAGTTTTGTGAAAACTATGTCAGTCTTTCTCAAATGTTTTCATGTCAAGGACCCCCAAGGTTATATGTAATTGGCCGCCGACCCACCACCTGAAAATGTGTTGTTACAGGGACCCCCTCAGAAGCAAAGATTTGAGTTAAAAAGACGTTCGCTCTGAAAGAATATATATTATTCAAAGATTAGAAGACATTAATAGAATCTGTGTTGTGTCCAGATCCAGGTTCTGGACCTGCTGAACCAGGAGAGAGGGGACGCAGAGAGACAGGACATGTTGTACAGGATAGATCACATGGCTGCTCGGAGCAGAGAGGACGCCGACAGGAGACAGGTAGATGTCGTATAGCTGTCTGCGAGCTTGTAGATCTGCTATTTTTAGGGCCGGGACTAATTGCGATTCATTTAGATTAATTAACTACAGAAAAATGAATCGCGATTAACTACAGATAAATTAATCGCGCCTTTTTTTTCACCGCGGAACGTTTCTCACTGGGCGCTTTTCTATAGTACTGAAAACTGGAAATAATAACAAGTCACCCCATTTTGTGTTGCCTAGAACTGGAGGTCTGACAAAAAACAGTAACAATATGAAGTAAGTACAGCTTTGTGATGTCACTGAGATGTACTTGTTACTGTTACTAATTTTTTTTCAGACCTCCAGTTCTAGGCAACACAGAATGGGGTGACTTTTTATTATTATTTCCACAACAGGTATATTAATGACAGTAAAATGTTGAAAATGAGTGGTATCCTGTAGTCACTATTCATTGATTCACTGGGATACCAAAAAACATTTAAAAAAAAAAGGTTTCTCGCTGTTCTCAGGTTGAATATTGATAAGCGATTAAAATGCGATTAATCTAGATTAATTAACTACAAAGCCTCTGATTCATTAGATTAATTTTTTTAATCGAGTCCCAGCTCTAGCTATTTTTCAACAGCTAAAGTTTTAATAATATTGGTTAAAGTGGTTGAAAGCTATAAGGTGACACAGAACACACAGAACGACCTCTTCTTCCCCACGTATGTCAAAGCAGGCATCGTTAACCCGCGAGCTGAAGGCGCTGTGCATCATGTCTCCGGACGACCCCCCCCGCCACCCCCCCGCCGCCGCCAACCCCCGCCGCTACTACAAGCTCCTCCCCTCGCCCTCCGTGGACCAATCGCTGGCAGACGAGTCCCTCCCGCTGCTGTCCGTGGCGTCCGACGAGAGCAGCGGCTCGCTGGCCACGTACGTCAACGTCCTGCCGCCTTCGCCGCGGCGGCGGCGCTACAGCGCCCCCTACGGCCTGGCGGGCGAGGAGGAGGAGGCGCACGAGTACTTCGCGGCGGCCAGCGGGAAGTACTTTGAGGTCAAAGTGGAGAGGTCACCGAGTGAGTCATTTGGAAGCAGTGTTGCCATATCTGCGTATTATTATCTCATCCAGGAGCCACCATAGACTAGTATTGTTTTAGAACGAGAGTTGTAAGATTTGATTATAATGTTATCAATTAATGCCCCTTTAAAACTAAGCAAAATAAACATCCTTGGCAGTGTGGGATTTCATGAAAAATAAGTTAAATATAAGTCTTTGGCAGTGGATGAGATTTATAAGCCACTTTGGGCTTCTTTTCATGAAGTTACTTGTGGTAGTTGCGGGTTGTGTATTTCTTTCATTGGGCTTCTTGGGTCAGGGATTTGTACCAGATTTGTGTTGTTTGAATGTTTTCCACAAGTATTCCAACATTTTATTTCACAATGTTTTGAAAATAGCAGATCTACAAGCTCAAAACGTGTCACATCGCGATGCGCTGTGAGCTTGAAGATCAGCTATTTTGAATTCAGCCGATGTACAGTAAAACCTGCTCTCATGTGGCCTGTAGTCGCTCCTTCTGGAGGTGAGGGTAATGAACACAAATGAAGATGACACACTGACTACATCTGGTGGACAAGCAGGGGAACACAGGCAGATAGGAGCCATGGCATTTTGTATTATTTCAAGTCTCCTGAAAATAAATCTTGCAATTCATTATTTCATAGAAGACTATTACTGTAAGTGTTGGTTCTACTGCAATAGTTTGGCATCAGAATGGGATAAGTTAGTTGACATAAAACTCAAACAACAACAAAAAACATAAATGTTCGAGTTTTTTGTTGTTGTTTTAATTAAAAGTAATGTGATGATCTATAAAAAATAAAGGCGAAAGCCGCGTTTGGTATAGGCTATAGGGTACTAATTTAACCCTCCGTGTTAAACATTCCCAATCCCTATATACTATCTGTCTCCTTCCAGGTGACTACGAGAACACGGCCATCTTTCCTCTGCCCTTGGTGAGCTCTGCTGATCCTTTCTGGAATCCTCCCAAACGACAAGACCGCCCGGTTACGGTGACGACGACAACAACGGCAATGGTGGGCCTGGGGGCGGGAGAGGGCCACCAGTACCCCATGGTGGGCCTGGGGGCGGGAGAGGGCCACCAGTACCCCATGGTGGGCCTGGGGGCGGGAGAGGGCCACCAGTACCCCATGGTGGGCCTGGCAGGAGAGGGCCAGTACCCCATAGTGGGCCTGCCGGAGGGAGGGGGCCAGCAGTACCCCAGCAGTCTCAGCAGCAGCCCGTCGGCAGCAACAAGCATCAGCGACTGGAGCCACAGGAACCGCCTGCGAAAGCGCATCCTGGCCCACAGACACGGAGGAGGGGGGAGGGGGAGGAGGAGGCCTGGAGGAGGAGAGCTGAACCACCACACTGGAACTCTGAAGTTCTTCGTGGACCGGGCCGGGCCCCCCTCCTCCTCCACCTCCACGGAGCCCGCCTTCGTCCGGGAGAGGAACAACCTGCACGCCATGGAAGTGAGCCATCATAAAGCGCCTTAACCCGTTTTGGGAGCGGGAACACCCTTTTGGTGTTTTAAAAAGCATTATGTTATACTTTAGCTATTGAAAAATAGCAGATCTACAAGCTCGTAGCGCTTGTAGGTCTGCTATTTTTTGAAAAATCGTGAAAATGTGGCCCAAATGTTTGAATGTATTCTTTCACAACAAACTCAAATCTTTGCTTCTGAACACAAAAATACTGTGTTCAAGTTCAGGAGACTTCGGAAAAAAGACTATTCTCCTGAATGCTGCCTTCCAGCATGGCATGGAAAGGAAAGGAGTGGCATTTGCATTTCTTTCACCGTGTAGTAAACGCTGCATTCGTGGTCTGGAAAGGGCAGTTGTTTTACAGACGGGGTAAAAGGGCAGGGGCTGAAGCCCACTTTAATGTCTATGTGTGCACGTCTCTTATGTCGTGGTCCTGTGGGTTCGTTCCGTTCAGGTGACTCAGCGTTTCTTCGAGACGGTGTCGACTCAGCTGGAGCGCTGGTACGAGAGGAAGGTCCTGGAGGCGCGGCAGCAGGCGGAGTTCGTGGGCCGCGAGGACCGGGAGAGGCTGCTGCAGCGAATCATCAGCCTGGAGGAGGAGCTACGGCTGCTCCGGACCAATGGCGAGAGAGCAGAGAGCTGAGGGCACAGTCATGACCACATCAGCCTGGGGGAGGAGCTATACGGCTGCTCCAGACCAATGACAAGAGAGCAGAGAGCTGAGGGCACAATCATGCGAACACGAGAAATGTAGGGTCACACGGCGACCCACAGCGGCCGCACGAGAGACAGATTTTATACATCGTCGCTGGACAAAAAAAAAGAAGAAAGAAACCGTTTTGAAGGTTTTGGTTATGGCTATATTATTATTATTATTATTAGATAAAAACAGATCTGCTATTGGCCATATTCAGACCGCAGCCATCTTGCCCGCAAGGTGATACCTATAGGTGATACTTCCCGTAGACAACCCAACAGTGATACTTCCCATAGACAACCCAACAGTGATATACTTCCCATAGACAACCCAACAGTGATACTTCCCATAGACAGCCCATTCATCCAAACAGAGAAAAGTCCTCTCTAATTATATTAAACAAAGTCAAAATCATCAACATTGCAGCTGTATAGGGAAAGCTTAAATTGTCCTCTTTCAATCTGTAAAGTTTTTGTTTAATACAAATCCACTCTAGACATTTTATGAGCTATACTTCCTGTCAAGAAATTCCTTACAGATGATTATTTTCTAAAGCCAAATTCCAACACCGCAACTTTCACACTCGCTCACTCCCCTCGCGTCCTCCACTCGCTTCAACAAACAGCAAAGCTCTTTAGTTTAATGTGTGTGTGTGTGTGTGTGTGTGTGTGTGTGTGTGTGTGTGTGTGTGTGTGTGTGCGACTGTGCGTGCATGCGTGTGTTGGGTCAGCCGCAAGCAGTGTTTTCTGTGCCACTATGTGGACTTATGTCACTGGAGAAAGAAAAAAAAACATGTACACGTGATGCGGAAATCCACCACGAGGAGACAACATACCCCACCGAGCTCTATGCGGTCTCGGAGAGCCCCGTCGCCTCCTCCACTCGCCTCCTCGATGGAGCACTTTAACAATTGGAACGTTAACCATTTCCGGGTCAAGCTGGAATGACCCCGCGTATGGAAGCGCTCGTTATCAGTAAAGCAACCTCCTGCTGCCTCCTGCATTATGTGCACATTCAAAACAGGTGGTGCGCCTGGGCTGTTGAGTGATAGTCAACAAGCGCTTCCAAACTCCAGCACTTAGGGGGAAAAAATCACATGAAAGGAAGTAGCTCATAAAATGTCTACGGTGGATTTTTATTAAACAAAAACTTCAACAGATTGAAAGAGGATAATTCAAGCTTTCCCTACACAGCTGCAATGTTGATGATTTTGACGTTGTTTCATATAATTAGAGAGGACTTTTCTGTTTGGATGAATGGGCTGTCTATGGGAAGTGTCACCTACTGTAGGTAGCGCCTTGCTGGCAAGATGGCTGCGCTCTGAATATGAAAATTAGCAAATGTTGTGTGACACTTGTGTGTTTCTCAATCTACGGCCAGCCCCAAACACCCCCCACCCCCCCTCCATCATCATCCCAATAAAAAAAACATACAATTATACACATGATTCCGAGAGCAGAGTCACCGAAAACAAGTCTAGGGTGAAATGAAGAAAATGCGCACTTGAATATACAGTATTAAACTGCCACCCCCAAGATTACCACATCTTATCTCTCTCTGACGTATAATTGGCATGCATATGCAGGAAATTTGCTAGCTTGCATATTGTTACTGCAAGCAGGTAAGTTGTTGATTATGTTGGCCACAAACTGCCATGCTTGTCTTGCCACATTGTGTCAATGATGATTTAATTAAAGGACTTACCAAATGCCATGTACTGTGCCACGCCACGGTCTTGAAGGACCACAACACACCACTAGATGGAGCACTGACTGGGGGGTTTATTGATCTAAATGAGGTCGATGGGGTTGTCAGCAAATAGTCAACCCATTTTAATGATCAAATTAGGCCGATGAGGTTGTCAGCAAACAGTCAACCCACTTCAAATGAACCATAAAACCGGTGTCAAGTCAGATCATGAGCATTTCACTTCCGTCGTCCTGTGGATTTCAAAATAAACGCATCGGTGTGGCTGCTAGAGAGTGATATGTCTGTCTGTCTGTCTGTCTGTCTGTCTGTCTGTCTGTCTGCCTGCCTGCCTGCCTGCCTGCCTGCCTGCCTGCCTGTCTGTCTGTCTGTCTGTCTGTCTGTCCACGGCTAATCATGCAAAACACTGCAACGATCAGTGTCAAATGTCTTACCACTAGGCCAATTAGGAATTAATAAACTCCCGGATATAAACTTGTGACATGATCTGTTGACCTAAATTCTATTTAGAAAGATTACACCGGAAGTCAAGCGCTTATGCTGGGGCTGACTTGATGCGGTACTATAAGGCTATTCGATGACCATAATGACGCAGGTCAAATGGACTGGGCCGACTTGACGCGGTACAAATGGAGAACGGGTCAAATGGAGAACATCGCCTGCCAAGCACTTGATGAACCGGTCGTTCATTGTGTAACCGCCCACTCCAATCACGATCATGCTGTGACATCTGGCCTCGGTTAGTGACGGCAGAGGCTTCAGAAGGGAACATCGGATCAATGGCATTCATTGACTCTGAGAGCACGCGATGGAAACCTAATTAACCCATTCTGGGCGGGAACCAATTTTGGGTGTTATAGCATCATGTCGTGCTTTATAGCTATTGAAAAATAGCAGATCTACAAGCTCATAGCTACGAGCTTGTAGGTCTGCTATTTATTTTTGAAAAATCGAAGAGCGACTTAGAAGACATTTTTTTAGAATCTTGATCTCAGGTCAGAATGGAAAACTGTCAGGATGTAGAAGACATTTTTTAGAATCTGATCTCAGGTCAGAATGAAAACTGTCAGGATATAGAAGACATTTTTTAGAATCTGATCTCAGGTCAGAATGGGTTAAAGCACCCGCGGGCGCTTTAATTTAACTGGGCTCTCAAATCAACCACTGCGTTATTATCGCTCTTTACTCCATATAGTGTGGCGGCGGGTTCGCACATTCGACAGCATTCAGTTGAGCTGAAGTTCATTATTTTTCTAATCTCAGTACCGTACATTCAAATCAGTGCACGGCACGGCGTATTATAGAAGTATAGCTACTGTAGGCTGTTGTTTCACGTGAAAATTCACAGATTGATTTTGAGCCTATATAAGGGCTCTTCGTCAGGTCGAACCTGTTTGACCTGACGACCTGCAGGCGAAAGAGCCCAGCTGGGCTCGGAACGCTGTCGTTAAAATCAATCGGAGAATGTGAGCCGATCCGATCCGATCTTTTCTTCACATTCCCCTCGCACACTTATACAATCTTAATGTCGACTCTTTGTCTCTTTATCTAAACAGGGCCTGTGTTGCTGTACAAAATACCAAAATTAAAGCCCTACCTATTCCATATCTTCCCCCTCTATTTCCCAGTGCATTTGTCTTATACTGTATGTAACGCCAGACAGTGCCGCTATATTCCAACCCTCAGGTACATTTTTCTTAATGCATAATTTATTATACATTAAGAAAAATTAAGAAAAAATTGCGAAATTGCGGAATTTTAAATTTTGAATTTAAAAAAAAAAATGCGAAATTGAGGAAAACTGCGTTATTATCGCTCTTTACTCCATAGTGTGGCGGCGGGTTCGCACATTCGACAGCATTCAGTTGAGCTGAAGTTCATTATTTTTCTAATCTCAGTACCGTACATTCAAATAAGGTCTCATAGTAAGTGCTCACTGCGTTCGCAACTACAAACAGTACATCTGGGGGATAGGGTCGTGTATTTCCACACAACTTAACAAACTAAACCATAGAGAACACTAGAGTTCTCTAAACCAAACTTGTAGTGTGTAGATAGCTGTCTCACTGTGTGTTTTGGTTCACACCCGAGGCGAGCTTCAAAGCGTAAAGAACAATGCAGGGTACAATGCAGACAGACAGTCTCCTAACCCACTAACCATCAAATTAGCACAGTGACCAAAATGTATAGTCTAATTAGTGACAGAATATTGCAGATATGGACTATTTCCACGAGACCACAATAGGTCACTGAGCTGTCGTTGGTAGCTGTTTAAATAAGTTGTATTTCCACTCAGATTTCCGAGACCAAAAGTCCCCGTCCCCCGTCCCCCCCCCAAATTAGTTGGGTTACATCTATTATATGTTTAGCCAATACTATATACTGTCCAGTTGTCATGTTATTGACAGGGTTATTGAGGGCCCTGGTTTGGGTGGGCTAGCTGGCACGTACTGCTGGTGCAAAGGAAAGGAGAGTTGAGGGGGGTGGACCAATTGCCTGGCAAGAGGTGCCATGGGGCATATTGTCCGTCCCGTCAGTGGGAGAATCAATGTCCACATCCTGCATGCAACAAACGCCACGGTCCCGGGTCGCTCCAAGCTGTGGCACACTAGACAAACAATCAGCGACAACAGCAGGGATGCATGATGGGATTGGTGTTTATTTTGACTGGTGCAATGGGACTTATTCCACCCCGGGACCTCTCCGTGGGGTACTCTGACTCCTATACTGGGATTTAACCCATTCTGAACGGGAACCCATTTTGGTGTTAGCATCATGTTATGCTTTAGCTATTGAAAAATAGCAGATCTACAAGCTCATAGCGCGCCACCGAGTGGCGCGCTACGAGCTTGTAGGTCTGCTATTTTTGAAAAATCGAAGAACGACTGACATTTTTAGAATCTGATCTCAGGTCAGAATGGGTTCATCAGACCAGTGTGTGTCCCAGTGGAAACCTCGTATGAATCTGATCTCAGGTCAGAATGGGTTAAACATGATACACCACGGCACCGACGAAGACAACGGGAACCTGTACCATTGATATGTAAGTATGGGTTTGTTTTGTTGTTGCGTTTAGCTATAAATGTGACCCAGGTTGACTTATATAGGGGACTGTTATCGTACGTGCAGCCTACGGCTTTTCACTAGAGGAGAAAAACTGCTTTTTAATTGATTTGTTATTTTATCCAAAATGAGTTAATAGCACAGGCAGACTCTTCACATACTAATAATAATAATAATAATAATAATAAAACTTTATTTGTATAGCACCTTTCATGACATGAAATGCAGCTCAAAGTGCTTTACAGAATTACAGTACTAGATGTGAAGAGTCTGAAATAAGTGTCAGAGCTGAAATTGACATAAATATGAAATAAATGCTTAAACATATATAATAGCTAGGTGTAATATATGTGTCCACAGAAGTGAACCTTTCAGGCCTGTTTTCTCAACTCGCTGTTTCTCTGCAAGACATTACTCTATAAGCTTTGAAGCTATGATTCCCTGCTTTTGAGGCAAATTGCTGTTGCAAATGTGGAAAACTGTGACATTGAAACTAACTTGTGTAATGCACAGTTGACATGTTTATGGATTGATTGATTAGACGTAGAATGGTGCACTTTTCAAACTCAGTTTTTTTAAATTGGTACAGTATTACTGCATCAACCAGCGAGAGAAGACCAATGTTCTATTTCTGGGCTCCATATCACCATCACTGAAACTGATTCACGTGAATTGAACAGTATAGGAATCTGCTACTGTAACCAATTCACCATTTTTGTCAGCCTTCTGATTGGCCCCTGACTGACTAACCAGCAGGCTCTTTCTGCCTGGTTCCGCCCCCTGGTTCCACTGTGTTTTTGAATTGGAGAGAGAAAGGATTTTTGTCCAATTACCACAAAACGTCAACCAATGGGTGCGAAGAGGGGCAGAACCACGGGGGCGGGACTTAATTGACAAAGGGTGAATTGGGTGACATGAAAATAAAGGACATCTTTAGCAGCTGCCATGGATGTTGATTACCATTTTGCAAGGTATATTCAGTGATTTCACTCAAAAAACCTTAGGTTTCGTTTTTGCCTTGGGACCCAAGCTTTCATCCAATCAGGATAGAGAACCAAAAAGGAAACCTAAGGTTTTTTTTACCCCCAGGGGTTAACTGGGGACAGGGAGGAACTCCTTATATGGTCAGCACACTCTATAGTAGAGAGGATTATCACAACAAAACAAAAAAACAAGTGATATTTGAATTAAGTGAAATCACTGACTATACCTTTAAGATTGAGGGCGTTGTGTATTTGTGAGTTGAACGGATAGACGTTGAGTTGTGACTCCTGACTCCGCCAGATGGTGGCAGTAGAGAGGTACACAGGTAGTTCACGTGCTCGCGTGCGTATATGCGTTTCTTTCGCAGACCGGAAGGCATGTGGCGGTGGCAAGAGTGAAGAGTCCCGGCAGCCCCGCCCGGCCCCGACCCGCTCACTGACCATGGGCGACTGGCACCTGCTGGCCAGCATCCTGGACGAGGTCCACGCCCACTCCACCGTGGTGGGCAAGATCTGGCTGAGCGTCCTGTTCATCTTCCGCATGCTGGTGCTGGCCGTGGCGGCCGAGGACGTGTGGCAGGACGAGCAGGCCCAGTTCGTCTGCAACACGGAGCAGCCCGGCTGCAAGGCCGTGTGCTACGACCGCGCCTTCCCCATGTCCCTCGTCCGCTTCTGGATGCTCCAGGTTAGGGGATGTTGTTTATATTAACACATTTTATATAAAGCATTATGTTGTGCTTTAGCTGTTGAAAGAAATAGCAGATCTACAAGCTCAAAGCGCGGCACCGAGTGCGCTATGAGGTCTGCTATTTTTTTGAAATATCGTGTGGCGCAAATCTTTGAATATATATTGTTACAGAGTGAACGTTTTAACTCAAATCTTAGCTTCTGGTTGGGGGGGGGGGGGGGGGGGGGGGTCCCTGGAACCGGCACGGGCGGCAGTGGCTATGGGGTATAGAGTGGACGGATGGTAACCGCAAGGTCGCCAGTTCGAACCCTGTGGGCTCCCCCAGAGTTAGTGTGGAAGTGTCCTTGAGCAAGAGACACTGAACCCCTATAATTGCTCCTGATGTGCTGGTCGGTGCCTTGCATGGTTTCCACTGGCATCAGAGTATGAATGTGTGTGTGTGTGTGTGTGTGTGTGTGCACAATCTCTGTAAAGCGCCTTGGATAAAGGCGCCATTTTACCATTTACCATTTATCAACATCTTTTCAGATGGGGGGGTCAGCGGACAATTACATTTTTGGGGGTCCTTGACATGAAATATGGAGAACCACTGATATAGAAAACATGAGGTTTTTCAGACATTTGTATAGAATGGTCCTGGCGGGTCTAAATCAGGTTAATGCGTCCATGGATATAATTCCCATCCCTATAATCATCCTCCAGGTGGTGTTCGTGTCGGCGCCTTCGCTCATCTACATCGGCCACGTGCTCTACCGCATCCGCGTCCTGGAGAAGGGGCGGTGCCGGCACCGCGCGCGCCTCCGCGAGGTGGTGGGCGAGACGGAGGACGGCGCGGCGGCCGCGGCACTGGCGGCCGCGGCGTGGGCGCCCACGGAGGCGGAGGAGGAGCGCTGGCAGAAGGTGGAGACCGAGCTGCGGCGGCTGCGCGACTCCGCCTTCTCCTCGCGGCGGCACGTGAAGAGCGCGCCGCTGCGGGGCTCGCTGCTCCGCACCTACGTGCTCCACATCCTGACGCGCTCCGTGGTGGAGGTGTGCTTCGTCCTGGGGCAGTGCGCGCTCTTCGGCGTGCGCGTGGAGCCGCTGTACCGCTGCGGCCGGCCGCCGTGCCCCAACGTGGTGGACTGCTTCGTCTCGCGGCCCACCGAGAAGACCATCTTCATGGCCTTCATGGTGGCCATCGCCGGCGTGTCGCTGCTCCTCAATGCGCTGGAGATCGCGCACCTGGGCGCCCGGAAGATCCGCCGGACGCTGGGCGGCGGCGGGGAGGAGGAGGCGTGCCTCGAGGACGAGGCGCGCCTCGTGCGTCTGATGAGCGAGCCGCTGGAGCCGCTCATCGCGCCGTTCATCGCGCCGCGCCTCCTCTGCGCGTCGAGCCGCATGTCATCGCGGCAGCAGCGCGGCTCGACGACCGCGACTCAAACGGGCCCCAAAGTGACTCCAACGCCGAACGCCAGGCCTCCTCATCGTCATCGTAGCCCCGTAGAGGTCAAACCCTGTGACCTGCAGCAGCGCGAGGAAGCGTCGTCGAGTCTCAGCTCGGCTCACTCCGCGCCGCCGGGCCCTCGGCCCTCAGGGGAGACGACCCAGCAGCAGCGCTGCTCAGTGGCGAGTGGCGCCGGTCTCCCCGTCTTCCCCGACGCCAGGAGGAAGAGCAGCTTCCTGCAGGTCAGAGCGACGTGCGAGAGCATGCTG
Source organism: Protomyctophum bolini (assembly GCF_963924005.1). Classification (NCBI taxonomy): domain Eukaryota; kingdom Metazoa; phylum Chordata; class Actinopteri; order Myctophiformes; family Myctophidae; genus Protomyctophum; species Protomyctophum bolini. The sequence goes on along the minus strand of NC_137876.1, from coordinate 3,519,472 downwards.
TCCATCATGAGCAGAGGCTCCTCCTGCAGCGGAGACTCCCGCCACGGCTCCGAGGGCTCCGCCGAGCTGGGCTCGCTGAACGGGGACACCACGCACACCACAGCGCCCCCCGCAGGCCGCAGGATGTCCATGGTGAATATAATATATACACTACAACATTGTTTCCTTCACCTGGTGCTTAAGACACGCAAAATACAGCCCGGAGAATGCCTTTAGGATATTGGCGCTGCACTGTGGCAACATGGACATAAGGGCTAGGCTGGCATGCGGGCCCTTTGTCTAAGACAAGCCCATCACACACCGTCTGCGGCGCGACGCGTTGCCGCGCGGCGCCGCCTGGAAAATAGAACTGTGTTCTATCGGCGCGCCAGGCGACGCGACGCGGCGGAGACGGTGTGCGATAGGTTCATTGAAAATAATGGAGGCGGCTGTGTCCGCCGCGCGGTGCCGTGTGGCGGAAGCAGCCGGTGTGTGGTGGGCTTCAAATGTCTTCCTCGGGAGACAAATAATAAAGATCCTTGAACCTTGAGGATAAATAAGGGTTTTCGAATGACCTCTGACAATATAATGATAGGATTCAAGTTAAATGTTCAAGGTACATTTGTACATATTACTAGTTGATTATATAATTATTTGAATAGAATTAGTGGGAGAGAAGAGAGGTTAATTACAGGGAGAGAGAGATGAGTTCAAACAGGATGAATTGGCAGCATTGACTGACCTGTCCAGGTCAGTCAAATGTCCCGTCCAGCAAATGTTCTCACCAGATAAGTGAGAAGATGCCCTTCAGTGGCAGTGGCATAACAGCTCCAATTAACGGCACTGGCTTATGGCCAGTGCCGTTAATTGACGTAATGAATCAATAAATATCCCTTATGGCCACTGACGTAATTGACGCAATCGTTTAATCCCCTGTAATCGGGAGCTTAACATAACAAAATGTAGCAACTTTTAGCTTGTTTGGCTAACGGCCGATATAATCTTGCCAAAATCCTGGCCGAAATCCGCGCGTGCACAGTCGATCGTGCATGCATCGCTGCGTAAAATGCGATATTTTGGGCTTGATTAGAGCTTCATTTGACTTAGTTATTAAAATAAACAATGATCGCTTAGCATTCCGGACATCTGATAGTGCTGCACAGTCCAAAGCTAGTTCCGGAAGTACATTTTGTGCATGTTGTGAGTTATGGGGGTGTCCTTGAAACGTTGTTAGACTCAACATTATATTCTGTGTTGTTGTTGTTGATTTCAGAGTGTCATCATGGACATCTCCTCCATAATGAAGAAGTCATGAGAAGAGGTTGGAGTTGGTTGGTAGAGTTGGAGGAAACACATCGACTCACTGGCCTTGGAACGTCTCGGAATCCCCCCCAGGAGGAAGTCACTAATGTTGCTCTGGAGGAGAGGGAAGTCTGGAGCACTCTGGTGGAGCTGTTGCCCCCGCGACCCGACTACGGATAAGCGATTGAAGAACTTCAAGACCAGCGTGGCAAAGCCACAGACCTGGGTTCTGGGCCTGTGGTTCTGCAGGTCCAGAGGACTGTGGTGGTTCTGGTCCAGCTGCAGAGAAGCACCTCTGGGGGACCCGACTGAGCACAAAGAGACCTTCAGGGCTCCTATTGGGGCAGGCGTTGGTGTCTCAGGCCCTGTACACACATAGCCCTCATTCACACTATTGAGACGGCTGTCTTGTCCAAACACTTTTGTTTGATGGCTGTGTTGTGCCCCCCCCCCCCCCCCCAAATGCATTGGGGCGGCCATTAACAACACAATCTGTGCCGGAAGTTCTTCAAAATAGGAGCTCTGGTGTGCCAGAGCTACTATGGCCGCTTTTACTCTGAAACCCACGACCCAGAAACAATTAGCTAAATACATTGCTAGCTTACATTGCGATCGTTTTAATTTATACGATATATGATCCAAAAAGAGTTCATATTTTGCGGGAGAGACGGATGAGGAGCAGAATGAAGCGCTAGTATATCGATCGATCAGTTCAGAACCACGGAGAGCGCCCTGGATTAGGAGAGACGAGCCATGCACAGGACACAAGTGTGTCTTGGGTGTGAATGAGGCCTTATCAAACGAACTCTGTCTGTACGTGTTTCATGGCCCACTCAATGCTGTTCCAATGGAAGTCACGTGGTTTGACCAAACACTTTGTGTTTGATTGCCCTCCCCCCATCGAACACAAGTGTTTGGTCAAACCAATGTGACTTCCATTGGAAAAGCATTGAGGCGCGGCGGAACGGAGCACGTTGGTCTGATATGTGTGAACGCATGCAGGCCCTGGAGGTCCATGAAATGAGAGTGTTTCACAGAGAATGCTGCCGTTGACACAGTATCAGTGATACAGCCAAAAGCATTGATCTGCCCCGCAACACATCACATGGCAGAGCCATTGACCGGGGCAGGGGACGTACGGGACACTGTCCATCCTCATAATGTCAATACATTTTGGATCCACAAGCACCTTCAAACGGCCACGACGTTTTTTGAAAAAAATTGGGGACAACTGTGTGATTTATAGACGTGGAGAGAATGTTCTGTTGGAGGTTTTTTGGATGAACGCTGGATCTTTTTTCCAGAACATTTTGTTCCTATGGATTACAGGAATGAAGATGCTGCGACTTTTGGAACTGTAGAAATATAATTTGTATATCGTGGCTCTGCAGGAGGCTAAGCTCTCTAAAGAGGTTCAGGCGTCTGTGTGTGTGTGTGTGTGTGTGTGTGTGTGTCTGTGTGTGTGTGTGTGTGTGGGCGCGGAGCTAATCTCACAAACTTTGTGCACAATGTAAGATAACTTATAGACTAGTACTGTAGCTATACGATTTCTTTTTTCACGTGTTTTATACTTTTTTGAAATAATTTTATAATGATGAATGACAATGGTGGTGCTCGGATCCGGTGGAAACCTTGCTATGTGATGTCATTGACGATTGGCTGCATGAAATCACGTGTACATGAATAAATATGCACTTACTGTAAAACCCCATACGTCGCTGAGTGGTGAGACACCTGATCAATTACCCCAATTGTAATTTGAATTAGCTGACATCATTTAAGGGGATGTCTTGTTTGGTGTTTTTATTTCTCTGTATTTTTTAATGTCTTAAATGGATTTGTATATTTTGTATTATGAATGTATTTTCAAGATTGCACCTGTTTTTATGGTGCAGAGTTATTTTTATTGTGTTGTGTTCTGTGTATTGTTTGCTACTTCGGAATCTGAATAAAGTGGAGTCTCTCAGAGCTCTATACTAGTGTATCTTCAGTGTTTTCACCTTACAGTAAGTACATTAACCCATTTAGACCTGAGACCAGATTCTACAAAAATGTCATGTCATGATGTAAAATCACGACATTTTTCTGAATAAAAAAAAACCTATGTTTGAAGTTTCTATATTAGCGGTGCTCAAACTATTTCATGTCCATGGACCCACAGAATTATCTGTATTTGGCCGCCGACACCCATCTTGAGTTAAAAGCGTTTGAAGGAATGTATTCAAAGATTTGCGTCACATTTTCATGATTAAAAAAAAAAAAGAATAGCAGGTCTACGAGCTCTGAGTGCCGTGCTATAATGAGCTTCTAAGCTAAACAGATGCACAGATGCGTCCTCAGGTCTAAAAGGCCACACTAGGGCGCGTTGTGAGCTTAAGACGATCGGCTATTTCCAGCAACGTTTCTTTTCTCCCCAGAATACAGACGCTGGGGTTTAAGTGCTCTTTTTGCGAACGCAGTGAGCACTTACTATGAGACCTAGCAGATCATGTCTGTCTGTGTGTCTGTCTGTCTGTCTGTGTGTGTGTGTCTGTCCCGCTATACGTCCAAATATGGAGTGTGTTGCATCAGCAATCACTCAGCTCCATATATGGGCACAAAAGGGGCCAGGTCCACATATACAGTAACAGCGGGACAGACACACAGACACACAGACAGACAGACAGACATGATCTGCAGGGTCTCAGCTGCGTTCGCTTCCCGCGTTTGCGCGTCTTACTGGTTCTAAGACTTGTATAGGAATTCTGTATTTGTAGTAAATAGTAATTGAAGAATTAATGTGGTGGTGGAACTATACGTTAATTTCTTATTATATTCAAATTAAATGCTTCAAACATTTTGTAAATGGATGACAAAAAAAAAAAAAAAACTTGCTGTAGAATTGTCTCATGCTTTTTGTTTTTAATTTTAACAGAATTCTTGCCTAGACAAAGTGTCGATTTTTTTTTTTCTTAAATCTTTTTCTTTCAAACATTTGCATATCAAATGAACGGAAACACGACATGTTTGCACAATATGTACAAAATAATAATAATAATAAAAAACAGGCAATTCGAAACATTCAAATGTAAAAATAAAAAATAAAAATAAAAAGAGTTGAACCTGCCGATAACAGTCATGTAAAGGTAATCCAAAAGAGGGACACGTTAAAAATAAAAAAGATGGCTCACCAGAAAAAAGATCTACAAATACAATGATAATAATAACCACTTTGTCCATGTAAAAAGTTATAAACGACAACCACTGGAAAAATGTCAACTATAATACAGTCCTTACCCAAAAAAATAAAAATAAAAAACAAAACGAAGAGGTATGCTGAATTGTCCAGGTAGATATGTGTGTTTTTAAAAAAAAGAGTCTGCTCTCCTTTAGAAAAATGTGGTTCACAACGATCCGCTTCTCATGAGCGTTTGGGGGTCCAGGAAGGAAGGACAGCCACGGGGTTCCCAGAAAAAATGGACCTCTATGGGTCTGTAATTATTAACTCGGAGAGTGTGTGTACTGTAAATGGATCCCAAATGGACCTGTACACTCTCAGAGTTAACTATACAAAAAAGTATTATTGTCCAGCATATAAATTCAGTGATTTCACAAACTTTTTTTTTTTTTTTGTATTCCAAGGATTATACCCCCAGTTTGATATGCATTATTATAGGCTACAGACCACCCCCTATTTGACGCTTTCATCTCTGGGGGGACACATCCCTCCATCTGCACTGTGCAGATGGGAGGGATGTGTACATGTGTGTACATCCGTATCAGTGTTCATGTATCACTGAGTGTACACACATCCGCATCAGTGTTGATTTTGACACCAAATTTTTTGATTTTAACTTTTTAAGTCTCTTGAATAGTTTTCATCTCGTTCCGGTCCCATTTTAGTCACCTGGAATGTTTTAGTTTAGTCTAGTTTTAGACGACTAAATGTACAAGTTGATTTAGTCGACTAAAATGTATTTTGGCGGGCCTTGACGCCGTCATAACGACTGATTTTACACTTGCTGATCCGAGCAACCAGGTGTAAAATGATGTATTCCCGGATCTCTTGTGCACTAGTTCCCTTCCTAACGTTTTAGCGTCGTTTTTATTTGTTGACGAAATTGCCAATTATATATTTAGTCTTAGTTTTAGTCATCGTAGTTCAGTTTTCATGTATAGTTCCCATTTAGTTTTCCTCTGTGAACATTACAGGTATGACGAACATTTTTCGTCATAGTTTTTAGTCGACAAAATCAACACGGACCCATATACGCTCTCAAGGGTTTACAGACCCGTGGCGGTGGTGGTGGTACCCCCCCCCCCCCCCCCCCCCCGGAACCCCCGACGAACCGGCCGTTTGTTTAACAAACCCCTGACGTGTGTGTGTGTGTGTACATCACATGACCTGGGATTTAACCTATGAGCTGCACTGTCGTCTGAGCTGTGGAGTGCAGTATCCCGACCCCCCCACCCCCCCCCCCCCCCCGCACAATGTAAACAGAACAATGTATGAAACCTCAGCCATTTCAAACAGTGGTTCCCAAACATGTTCGGCTCGAGACCCCAATAGAGACATTAAAGTGTCTCCGTCAGGACCCAAACGTACAAAAATAAAATGAAAATACATCAATCCCTATTTAAAAGAAATAAGTGATAATATAAATAAAAAGACCCTGGAACCCCTGGAAATAGAAACGTCTGGGGTTCCCGAGGCTAGAAGCTTATTGATTTGATATTTTTTACTATTAGGTATAGGTTTGATTTGGGAAGAAAAAAACATAATTATTTTGGGAACCACTGAGTTAAAAGATCATTTCAGTGGTCATATATTTTGTATTACTAAATGAGTTTTATTCTGAAACGTTATGCCCCTAGTTAAAAATTGTAAAAAAAAAAAAAAAAGCACAATCCTGTATGATTTTTTTGACTAGGGGCATCCATTTTTAGCATTACATTTTGTTACCTGAAAGTTCATACCTCAATATTTAAAACCATGACACCATTTAAATGTTTCTTTTTCATGAGCTAATGTCTTTGACTAGAGAGGGTGGGTAACTCATGATTTAATAGTTAATAACTTAACCGCTTTTAACCCTGGTGTGCCTCTTTTAGGCATATTTCCAAACTTTTCACAATTTTCCAAAATGTCTCATAAATTGCGAATATAGCCAATCTATAAGATCACAACATTTACATAGCGACGTGTTGTGAGCTTGTAGATTGGCTGGTATTTTAATTGTCATACGCCAAAGTACATATAGGGTTAAACAACATCAAATATTAAGCAATGAGTTGTTCTTGTTCCAAATGGTTAAGTCATTTTTGAATGAAACCGGATCAAAGTTTGTGTGATGTGACAAACTCTATAGCTACACAAAATGTCACTTGGTTTTAGTCTGACACACGCGTTATAGTAGGGCTGGGCAATTAACCCAAAATATATCGAAACTGACATTTAAGAACCAATAACTGACATAATTCTTGTATGTAAGTGAATCGAATAAATCGAGATGCAGTCTTTATAAAAAAAAAAATGTGAGAATGGACATCAATCGATTTTGTTTTTTATAATCGAGTAAAACGATTAGTCTGATTAGAAACTTATGCCCTGCATTATTGAGAAACAAATTGCCGGTCTACAAGCTCCCAATCTGCTATTTTCATGAATGTATCATTATTTAGACAGATATTTCTGCTAAATTATCGTACATTAATTGTAATTGAAGCTAATTTTGAAATGGTTGTGATATTGATTTGAAGTAGATATACCGCCCAGCCCTATTTGCTTTGTTTGCGTCTGTTGTACATTTGTAATCCCTCCTTTCGTTCCCATTACTGCAGTGGTTTTCAACCAGTGGTCCGGGGACCACCAGTGGTCTTTGAGGGGGTTCCAGCTGGTCCCCCAGCTAAATGATGGACAGTTGGTAACCAAATGGACCCTTATAGATCTGTAATGAATGCCACAGACGAAAAAACTATCCAAGTCCACACTATTTATCCATAATGTATAAATGATAGATAAGGGGTCAGGGCAACGAGGCCTTTTCGTGGAGGGGTCAGAATGAAATGTGGACTTTCGTCTGTGGTAGGCCTACTTATCATTAAATATTCTTTAGTTTTGTGTCTGAGAGGTTAAATCTCATCAATTGGTGGTCCGTGTATGGACCTCGTTATGAAAAGGTTTGAAAACCACTGCCTTACTGAGTAGTTTGGCCTCTGACACCACGAAGGCAAAGCATTGGAGCTGCACAATATGTTCAAATTTGTCACAAATTGTCAGAAGAAAAACAGAACAAAAACCTTTTCTACTCAAATTAGGTCATGTCTAGAATATCTCTAGAAAACAAAACAAAAAACACGTTGCATACAATTTGTTGTAAACATACTCGCGCCCCCTTTTACGTTTAAACCCTCGCATAAGTTATCGTCTATAAGGACATGTGTGACTTGAAACACATTAAGACATGTAATCTCTCAATCAATCAGTCAATAATAATAATAATAATTAAACAAAAACAACCGTTACCGAAACACAAGAACCGATGCCAGGAACGGGCAGATAATCGCCTAAACACTTTTAGAATCTACACCCCTTTCCCTGAACCAAAGCCCCCAATTAATTAACCCCCAACAACAACAACAACAAAGTGAAAATAAATAAGTTAAAATGTTCATAGTTATTAATAAAAAATACAAAAATCAGCTGATTATGAATGTTCTTCAGTGTACTCTGAGCCTTCGGTACATTCGGTGGAGCTTAGTCATTGGTATATATTGGTATGCAATATGCTCAGTGGTGGACAAAGTATATGTACTCGAGACAGAGTATACAGTATAAGATACGCCTGGATCAAATATCACTCGGACTCAACTACAAGTGAAAGTTGTCCAGTCAGGTACTAGTACTAGTACTGCACATACAGTATAGTACTGGAGGATTCAAAGAAATACTTCAAAAGTACAAATTACAAAGTATTTTCTTTTTATATCCACACTTTTCCTGGGCTGTGTGTGCTTCAGTTCCTGTCGATTTGATCCAATAAAAGCCAATGAAACTGGTCAGATGACCAATGATATCCAATGAAATCAACAGGAACTGGAGCACACACAGCCCAGGAAAAGTGTGGATACGATAGCCTATCTCTCCACCCCCCCCCCCTAACATTTTTGAGAAATGTTTCAAAAAATTATAAATAATAGTGAAAGTGAGTCCATAAGAATCCATAAGATACAAATACTCAAGTGAAGTACAGATACTTAAAAATGAAGTACTTAAGTATACTGTCCACCACTGGCTATATGCTGAGAGTGCAGCCATGTTGAGGGCAGAAGGAAGGGTCACCATTATGCTTCAAGTTCAGTGGACTAAAGTCAGTTTTTGTGGTATAACTCCAGAACCGATCCCCCCCTTAAAAACAACACATAATCTTGTCAAATCTGCCCTATTACAAACACATTTCTGTAAAAAACCAAGTGCTATAAATGTTTTGAGTGGTTAACCACTTTGAAACATTGTGTTCCCTATTTCGGACATGCCATTATTAGGCAAGAATTTTCCAAAAAATGGAAAAAAAATTCAGCCTATCTACTGTAGCGTACAAAGCATCACGTCGCGACATGTACGTGTGCTTGTACAGTAGATAGGCTGTATTTTCACCGCGCAACACAGTAATACAGTGAAGTATATAAAACAGGGCTTAAGTGGTAAGTGGTCCCAAATATATTCTGGAATACAATTTTTTTTTTTTTTGACAGCAACAAAATGTATGTATAATAATCTCTGGTGTCCAAATGATTAGGCCTTTTGAAATTCCACCAACTTGACGTGAAAACTGAAGATGAAGCTTCTTGACTATAAAACCAACCCTCGTTTGAGACCGATGGTTTAAAAAGGAAGCCAAAAATGCCACCATGAGGGGTCGACCAAAACAAATGCCCCGGAATGAATTTGATCAGCACACTAGAGACCAGAGCCTCTCAACCTTTGAACTTGGGTCCCCTCACTGTGGGGTCCCGACCCAGAGGTTGAGAACCACTGCGCTAGACAGGGACCGGTCTGTCCGTGACACGTGCTTTTCCAAATGGCCTCTCGGGTCAGCGCACAGATTTGGCATCTCCCTCCATCAATATCTCACCACTGCAGATTTTTGTTTTGTTTTCGTTTACACACGGCTCTGAATTTCAGATCATGGAACAAATCACAAATACTGAGTTGCGAATAGGAAATAGTTTTTTTTTTCTCTTTCTCTTCTTTTTTTGCCTTTGTTTCCTTTTTGTGTGCAAATAAAATTACACAATCGACAATCTCATAAGATGAAATATTCAGGCGTCTTTTACACCCCCCATATACCAAATACTTTAAACAGGATTATTTGGCGTATGTACAATACGACAGTAGTGGCGAAATACCTAGCTATAATAAAGTACAAACACTAGATTCTTAACTACATTAAAAGACAATAAATTAGCGGCTCACAAAATGAGCACGATGCGAGATTCGCAGAAGTAATCATTAAGTATAGATCCCCCGACAACGATATCTGGAGACCTGGGTTTGATTCGCAAAGTACTGTACTGTTGGGGAGTTTTTGTTTTTTTAAGTGCCAACGTCAATATTAGTCATTGCTGTACCTTACACCCTCTTGGAGGATCCAGGGCAGTGCCGTCACCTTTTAAAGTGATGTCACCTTTTAAAGTGATGTCACCTTTTAAAGTGATGCTGAACTTTGGGCAGAACCGTGACTCGTGGTAGGCCAGGTAGCTACAGGTAGGCATTATCAGGGCCAGGTAGCTACAGGTACGCATTATCAGGGCCAGGTAGCTACAGGTACGCATACATTATCAGGGCCAGGTAGCTGCACAAGGTTCTAGCAGAGGAGTGATGTTTTACAGTGTATCCGTCTCCATGTCACTCTTTCTCCAAACGCAGACGTGGAGAAGGCAAGAAGAGGAATGTGTAACAAGCAGTGGTGGAAAGTAACTGAATACTTTTACTTAAGTACTGTACTTAAGTACAATTTTGAGGTATTTGTGCTTTACTTGAGTATTTCCAATTTCCAGTACTTCTTACTTCTACTCCACTACATCTCAAGAGCCAAAACTTTTACTTTTACTCCACTACGATCATTTGAAAACTTTAGTTACTAGTTACTTTGGCGATTTTAGATTTTGATTAGAAAACATACATTATAACCACTTCAACCCAATACATTTTTGGCCGTTTGAAAATAGCCGATCTACAAGCTCGCAATGCGTCGCAACGCGACGGATTGTGAGCTTGTATATCTGCCATTTTCAATAGACTTTGTACACATTTTGAACTCGTGAAGTGGGACATTCTGCAATATGAGTTACTTTTACTTTTAGTACTTTAAGTACATTTTGATGCCGATACTTTTGCACTTTTACTCAAGTACATTTTCAATTCCGTACTTTTACTTGTAAAGGAGTAGTTCTAAATTGCAGTATTGGTACTTTTACTTAAGTAAAACAATTGAGTACTTTTCCCACCACTGGTAACAAGCCCGCCGTCTTTGCACAAGGGGGGGGGGGGTGAAAGTCCGACAAAGGAAACGTTGCATAATGAGAGTTTGTCCGATGATTTCTTCTTAATGTACAATTTTACAAATACATTACCTTTGGTAACATTTTACCTTAAAGTCCTGTGTGGTCACTGGATAATAAATTACCACTTAAAAAAAAGAGAGAAAACGTTAATTCAAATGAAACAACAAGAACCTATTCGATAGGTTCTTTAAAATGTACATCACTTTGTACTTTTGAATTTGTACACATATTAGGAACGATTAAGTGCCATGAGATTAGATTCGATTAAACGTGGGAGAAAATAAGTAATTATGTCTCGAGCGCCAACCAGGACTGTAAAGCAAAGTGCATGTACATTTTTAACACGGACATTATGGTGAACATTCTGAGAATTCCTGAGTTTAACCTCCCGTGGTGCGAAGGTGGGAGCGAAGCAGAGAAGATAGAGAGAGATAGAAAAAGACAACGAGAGAGAGACAGAGAGAGAGAGAGAGAGAGAGAGAGAGCTGCCAGTGCTATTATTGTAACCAGTCCAAAAAATACCTGTTGAACAGTATATTGCTGATAAGACAACTCTAGTGTCGTCCATTACATAAAAAACAACAAAAACAAAAAAACCACAACTATACACAAATGTACTTCAAAATATCAAAGGTAGAGGAAGTTATGTGTTTCTGGGACAAGACAAGAAAAAAAAGCCACCTTTTTTATGAACCGGCGTTAAGTGCATTCTTCCATCTTCTGTTCGTCCGTTGTGCATTTCTCAGTCATCTCCTGGCAGAAATCCACCGTTACGGTGGGGCTACATGTGTCCACGTTCGACTCCCGGTTCCTCTGACCGCGACCGGGCGCCTCCTCCTCCTCCTCCTCCTCCTCCTCCCGCCCCTGGCCACGACCCGCCGCGGCATAGCCGCCACCGACGACGTCGGAACCCTCCTCCTCTTCTTCCTCTTCTTCTTCCTCCTCGGACTGGGACGCGAGCGCGGGCGACCCCGGGTTGGACGTGAGGTCGATGCTGGCGGAGACGACGGGCGGTGGTCGCGACGGCACTAGGCCGCCGTGGCGAAGGAGGGCGGCCGCCGGGTGATGTTGTTGTTGTAGTTGGGCGGCGAGGGCGGCGGAGGCGCTGTTTCCCCCCTTGGTGTCCTGGCTGCCCTGCACCTCCCGGCACACCTCCTGGGACAGGTAGGACAGGTTCTGCCACAGGTCGCTCATGCAGACCTTCAGCTGGTTGCGCTCGCTCAGCAGCTTCTCCTTCTCGTGCACCTGTTTTTGGAATCCATTTTGCTCAGTACAATATTTAGAATGTTGAGTATGTTGAATCTGGTTTGCAATTAATGAGGACTTACAATTTACAATTTAGCCAATTAGCAGACGCTCTTAATCCAGAGCGACTTACATTAAGCAAGAACAAAAAAGCATGGGAATACATCAGATAAAACATTTATCATGAAAGTAACAGTGGAATATCTATATAATGAAACTATACATGTGAACTATACATCTATACTACTATGCTATACATCTGTACTATGACTACATACAATGCAATTATAGTGCTGTCTACATAACATGCTATAAGTCTGTATCAAATGCTATCTAAGGGGGTGGGGTAAGTGCTATGGGCCATGATGGAGTCTGAAAAGGTGGGTTTTCAGACTACGGCGGAAGATTGGGAGTGATGCTGCAGTTCTGACTGCAATGGGAAGTGCATTCCACAGTTTTGGAGCCAGAAGGGAGAAGAGTTTGGGACGTGTGGAGCGTTGTCCCGGCGTTTTTAGTGACTTAGTTCAGTTGACACAATGAAATAAAAAGGCGATAGTATCCAGTGTGGGGCAGACGGCCCGTCACAGCCAGATTTAGGAGAGCAGTAGCTTTGTTTTTGCGAGGAAAGCGGTAAAATGAGACTTTCGTGGGTTGTTTTCGTCTCAGATTTAGTCCGACGGAGTGTCACAGTATAACTCTATGGGGACACAAAAGCCACACAAAAGTAGGACCCGGAAGTATCTCTGGAGGGGGGCGCTCACGTCACGGCTAAAATACTGAATTAATACTTAATTTGCGTGTTTTAAGTTTGATTTTGCGTTCATTCATGCGTGTGAAAACATGACCAATGACAAAAAACTCCCATATCTGCCGGGCGAAGTACAACAATGTGCAAACACAGCAGCAAGATTTGTGAGTTGCTGTGATAGGAGAAGGATATCAAATGGAACACAACCACGCTAAAGACTAATCATTGTGTATATTCCTGCACTATACCTGCATTGAGTGATCTTGGTACACAGAAATTGATCTATTGAAGATTCTGACCTTCAAATGTACATAATTTTTGTTTTGATTGTATTGCTGTATTGTTGTATTGTTCTTTCTGCTTTGGCAATGTAAACGTATGTTTACTCATGCCAATAAAGCCCTTTGAATTGAATTGAATTGAATTGTGTGTGTGCACGTGTTGTGAATGTGTGCATGCGTGCATGCTTGCGTTGTGTGCGTGCGTGCGTTGCGTCGCGTCCGTGCCATGATGTGTGACACATCCATCCTACCAGTTTGCGGATCTCCACCTCCAGGTTTTGGATGCAGTCCAGCTTGCGCTTGCGGCAGCGCTGCGCGGCGATGCGGTTCTTGCTGCGCCGCCGGATGTCGTGGATGAACTCCAGCTGCTCTGAGGTCAGCTTGTGCATCTTGATGAGGATCTGGAAGTCGTTGCGCGGCAGGTTGGTGATCTGGTCCACCGGGAAGGGCAGCTTCACCTGGGGGTCGAGAGCATGAAGGGTTAAATTTTTTTTTGTTATCATATGAAATACTTTTTTTTATGAAACAAAATGAAATAAAAAATAAAAATAAAGACAAAAAGAGAAAGAAATCCCTTAACCCTCCCACCCATACTGCTCAGTGACACTGCATACTATATAATAAGATGATAGAAAGCTCATGGAAAACATCTGAAAAGAAAATGGCGTACAGTCAACCATATCAATGGTATCCTGTCTATTAATCGTTTCTACTCAGGTAATGGACAAGGGGCAGCCAAACCTTATCAAACTGTCTCTCCCTGTTTCTCAGGAAATACCTTATTCTCTCAAGATGAAGTGTACTAGTCATTTCATTTAACCAGTGCTTAAATGCAGGAGCTTGAAGGGTTAATTTATATACACTTGCTGACCGAAATGTATATATAGGGCTGAAGTGGTACATTTTTTGTAATAATAATCAAAATCTACAAAGTAACTAAAGTTAGTAAAAGTACAATATTTGCCTCTGAAATGTAGTGGGGAGTAGAAGTAAAAGTAACAGTACAGAAATGCTAAAAGTTTTCTGAAAAACCTATGTTTCTGTGGTGCTCAACCTTTTTCACGTCAAGGACCCCCAGAATTATCTGTATTTTGCTGTGTATACCCCCATCTGAAAATATGTTGTTCCAGGGACCCTATCAGAAGCAAAGATTTGAGTTAAAAAAACGCTCGCTCTGAAAGAATATATATTCAAAGATTTGCGGTACATTTTCATGATTTAAAAAACAAATAGCAGATCTGCTATTTTTCAATAGCATCAATAGTTCCCGTCCTGAATGGGTTAAGAAAATGTTTTACACTTTCAAAAAGCACATTTGCTGACCAAACACTGTTCAACACTAGAATCCATTGTATTTTAGTGTATGAATTCACCCACTGATAACTAAGGTGACATAAGACAAGATAAGGTTGATTGATTATATAGATTCAGATACAATCATTTAAGTCATTTCTGCGGCCAAAGTATGAACCGAAACCACAAAACCAGAAGCAAACAAATCAATACTATACTAAAATACTATCTAAAATGCTCAAATGAAGCTTTAAAAATTGATTGATGATTAGGTGATGTAATGGTGATGTGAAACAAACTGTGCCAACATAAACATTATACGACATTAACATTAAAGAGATAATATGACGTAATGAGGCACGTACATTTTACCAAAATGTCCCATTTTTTGGGGCGTTTACAAAACAAACATTGAACTGAAAACAAATATTAAACCTGTATAATAGGATGGGCTAGCCCCTCAAATAATATATAATAATAATAATAACAAAAAGAAATAAAACAAATCATAAGAAGTATGACACCGTTCAGTAGTTCCCTATTCTGTAGATTGCATTACATTTAACATGCTTTGAATGACTTATAGTGACAGGAATGCTAATACAATTACACTGGTGTTGGTGAGACTGATGTTACTGAATGGACAGTGTGTCCCCATGCCCACTAGGTGTCACTATAAACCAGCCTATCAGCTACAAATGCATGGCTTAGTTTACAGAGAACATGTGAAAGAAAGGCAGTCATTCCAAACAGGCAGAATACAATAAGGCAGATGTGTTATTTTCACTATGCTCATCAGGGGGTGGATGAGGTAAATCATTGAGTACATTTGTAAGTCTCTAAATGTTCTGATGAATTGAATATGGTGGACCCTGTTGTAAACAAGTGTCATGCTTCATCAGTGTGTCGTGCACAGTAACAGTCTTTGTATTGAGTTTGTGAATTGTATACTCATAAAACTGTTAATAAATGCTTCAATCAATCAAGCAATCATGCATGGCATTAATTAAGATTAAACTTGCTTGTAATACATGAGGTGATGTCTCCGTTAAAACAATGAAAGTTGACATTAATCAATTAGTAGTCCTTTTTTTTTTTAGGTACAAAAAAAAGTGGGGTTTTCCACCATATGGTGCATCCGGCTTTGTGGAAAACATTATTGTGTATTCCTGTGTGGGCTGTTAGTCGGATTAATTGAAAACGTCTTAGTGCTTGTTCTGGTTTTATCCTCGTGATAGATTTTGTATTGACCTGTACTTTCGTTTGAACTGTACACATTCTACAAACTGTGAACACTATGTTCAATCAATCAATCAATCAATCATTCAATCAATCAATCAGGGTGAATGGCACCTTGTTGTCTGTCTACACTACAGGAAGTGAAGTCATTCACTCTGCCAAGGAGGGGAGGAGAGAGAGGAGAGGAGAGCCTCCTGTCTCTCTCATCTCTCCATCTTTCTCCCCTGTATAGAGAGGAGAGGAGAGCCTCCTGTCTCTCTCATCTCTCCATCTTTCTCCCCTGTATAGAGAGGAGAGCCTCCTATCTCTCTCTCATCCCTCCATCTTTCTCCCCTGTATAGAGAGGAGAGGAGAGCCTCCTGTCTCTCTCTCATCCCTCCATCTTTCTCCCCTGTATAGAGAGGAGAGGAGAGCCTCCTGTCTCTCTCTCATCCCTCCATCTTTCTCCCCTGTATAGAGAGGAGAGGAGAGCCTCCTATCTCTCTCTCTAATCTCTCCATCTTTCTCCCCTGTATAGAGAGGACAGCCTCCTGTCTCTCTCTCATCTCTCCATCTTTCTCCCCTGTATAGAGAGGAGAGCCTCCTGTCTCTCTCTAATCTCTCCATCTTTCTCCCCTGTATAGAGAGGAGAGCCTCCTGTCTCTCTCTCTCATCTCTCCATCTTTCTCCCCTGTATAGAGAGGAGAGGAGAGCCTCCTATCTCTCTCTCATCTCTCCATCTTTCTGCCCTGTATAGAGAGGAGAGGAGAGCCTCCTATCTCTCTCTCATCTCTCCATCTTTCTCCCCTGTATAGAGAGGAGAGGAGAGCCTCCTGTCTCTCTCTCATCTCTCCATCTTTCTCCCCTGTATAGAGAGGAGAGGAGAGCCTCCTGTCTCTCTCTCATCCCTCCATCTTTCTCCCCTGTATAGAGAGGAGAGCCTCCTGTCTCTCTCTAATCTCTCCATCTTTCTCCCCTGTATAGAGAGGAGAGCCTCCTGTCTCTCTCTAATCTCTCCATCTTTCTCCCCTGTATAGAGAGGAGAGCCTCCTGTCTCTCTCTCATCCCTCCATCTTTCTCCCCTGTATAGAGAGGAGAGCCTCCTGTCTCTCTCTCATCTCTCCATCTTTCTCCCCTGTATAGAGGAGAGCCTCCTGTCTCTCTCTCATCTCTCCATCTTTCTCCCCTGTATAGAGAGGAGAGCCTCCTATCTCTCTCTCATCTCTCCATCTTTCTCCCCTGTATAGAGAGGAGAGCCTCCTGTCTCTCTCTCATCCCTCCATCTTTCTCCCCTGTATAGAGAGGAGAGGAGAGCCTCCTATCTCTCTCTCATCTCTCCATCTTTCT
Source organism: Protomyctophum bolini (assembly GCF_963924005.1). Lineage (NCBI taxonomy): Eukaryota > Metazoa > Chordata > Actinopteri > Myctophiformes > Myctophidae > Protomyctophum > Protomyctophum bolini. Next base: position 3,502,513 of record NC_137876.1, on the reverse strand, counting down.
CCCCTGTATAGAGAGGAGAGGAGAGCCTCCTATCTCTCTCTCATCTCTCCATCTTTCTGCCCTGTATAGAGAGGAGAGGAGAGCCTCCTATCTCTCTCTCTAATCTCTCCATATTTCTCCCCTGTATAGAGAGGACAGCCTCCTGTCTCTCTCTCATCTCTCCATCTTTCTCCCCTGTATAGAGAGGAGAGCCTCCTGTCTGTCTCTCTCTCATCTCTCCATCTTTCTCCCCTGTATAGAGGAGAGGAGAGCCTCCTGTCTCTCTCTCATCTCTCCATCTTTCTCCCCTGTATAGAGAGGAGAGCCTCCTGTCTCTCTCTCATCCCTCCATCTTTCTCCCCTGTATAGAGAGGAGAGGAGAGCCTCCTATCTCTCTCTCATCTCTCCATCTTTCTCCCCTGTATAGAGAGGAGAGCCTCCTGTCTCTCTCTCATCTCTCCATCTTTCTCCCCTGTATAGAGAGGAGAGGAGAGCCTCCTGTCTCTCTCTCATCTCTCCATCTTTCTCCCCTGTATAGAGAGGAGAGGAGAGCCTCCTGTCTCTCTCTCATCTCTCCATCTTTCTCCCCTGTATAGAGAGGAGAGCCTCCTGTCTCTCTCTCATCTCTCCATCTTTCTCCCCTGTATAGAGAGGAGAGCCTCCTGTCTCTCTCTCATCTCTCCATCTTTCTCCCCTGTATAGAGAGGAGAGGAGAGCCTCCTGTCTCTCTCTAATCTCTCCATCTTTCTCCCCTGTATAGAGGAGAGCCTCCTGTCTCTCTCTCATCTCTCCATCTTTCTCCCCTGTATAGAGAGGAGAGCCTCCTATCTCTCTCTCATCTCTCCATCTTTCTCCCCTGTATAGAGAGGAGAGCCTCCTGTCTCTCTCTCATCTCTCCATCTTTCTCCCCTGTATAGAGAGGAGAGCCTCCTATCTCTCTCTCATCTCTCCATCTTTCTCCCCTGTATAGAGAGGAGAGCCTCCTATCTCTCTCTCATCTCTCCATCTTTCTCCCCTGTATAGAGAGGAGAGGAGAGCCTCCTGTCTCTCTCTCATCCCTCCATCTTTCTCCCCTGTATAGAGAGGAGAGCCTCCTATCTCTCTCTCATCTCTCCATCTTTCTCCCCTGTATAGAGAGGAGAGCCTCCTATCTCTCTCTCATCCCTCCATCTTTCTCCCCTGTATAGAGAGGAGAGGAGAGCCTCCTGTCTCTCTCTCATCCCTCCATCTTTCTCCCCTGTATAGAGAGGAGAGGAGAGCCTCCTGTCTCTCTCTAATCTCTCCATCTTTCTCCCCTGTATAGAGAGGAGAGGAGAGCCTCCTGTCTCTCTCTCATCCCTCCATCGTTCTCCCCTGTATAGACTAGAGCACCAACGTCTGACGTCTATATCTGTAGAGGGCGCTATAAATCCACGTGTTCATGTACTTTTTATTCGCATTCTAATCCCCATAGGGGGGATTTTAGATCGCCTCATATAAGAACTGTGTTTGAAAAATAAACATGTCATCCCGGCCGCTTCACTCACATGGATATGAAGAATCAACTGACTGAGAGAAAATGCTAATGTTACTGCTGCTGAATTAGTTTCATTTTCGCTATAGAAACAGACTGTATCATATATGAGTGACTGACTCATACAGATACAGAGACACCTCCCTGACAATAACAGGCAGAGACAGCTTGTGTATTTTTGGACCACAACGCTTATACATGAAACGATTTTAAGACGAGCCCATTTTATTCTCCATAGAGAAATTACTTCCGTGAACCAGGGGGGGAATCGAGGGGACGAGCGAGTGACGTCAGGACTTGGCGCTCTATGGCTTCCTATGTCTCTCTCTCATCCCTCCATCTTTCCACCTCTCTCTGCGTGTGGCTCCGTTCATTTGTTTCTTCCTCCGTCTGCTCGTTGTGTGCGTGCGTGCGTGCGTGTGTCTGTCTTTCTCTCACGTTCCCCCCCCCATCTCCACCGGTCCACCCTCCCCGTCTCTCTCTCTCTCTCTCTCTCTCTCTCTCTCTCGATATGTCTATATTTAGCGTAGCGACTCCTACCCGTCATATAATAAGGTTAGAATAACTGAGTGAGCTCTCAGACAGTCGTAAATCCTCCAAGTCTCTCTCTCTCTCTCTCTCTCTCTCTCTCTCTCTCTCTCTCTCTCTCTCTCTCTCTCTCTCTCTCTCTCTCTCTCTCTCGTTGTTCCTTCCACCCCATTTCTCTCTCCTTTTGTAATCCCTGTGACTCTCTCTCTTTCTCTCCTTCTCTCTCTCGTTTCCTGTATGTACGGTAGAGCTGCTGTGAATTAGCATGAGGTACGTTAGGGATGCTGTGAATTAGCATGAGGTACGTTATTGATTGATTGATTGAAATATTTATGAACAGTTTGCTGAATTACAGTACATGTTAAGCACGAACTCAATACAAAGACTGTTAACTGTGAGTGGACGTCCCGATTAAGCATTGCACTTGTTTACAACAGGGTCCACCGTGTTCAATTCATCAAAACATTTAGAGACGTACTGTACAAATAGACACTTCTATATAGTCAAAGAACAGAACAGGAATTCATCATAAAGGAAGCAAAAAGGGAAAAGAAACATATACAGTGAGGGGAAAAAGGGGTGGGTGGGTGGGGGGGGGGGGTTCCGATTTTTACGGGGGCCAGTTTCGAATTGCAGCTGTCTGTAGGTGCCCTTTGAGAGCGGTTTTGAAGGAGTCAAGGGATTCGGGATGTCTTAATGACTGTTGGTAGGGCGTTCCAACGGGTACATACAGTACATACAATATGGGCACGAAAGGGACACAGACAGACGGGTTAAAACGGGCTCTATGACAAGCTGACAAAGGGTCTTCATCCACTCTTCTTTTAAAATTACCAAAAGCTCAACATAGGAACACCGGTGAGGCCGCTTTCTGGGTCTATGGCCCCAAGTTGTGGAACACCCTACCACTGCACATTAAAGGGGCTTGATGTTTTTAAGAGCAAGCTGAAAACTTGTTTTTTCAACTTGGCATTTGTT
>NC_137876.1:3479515-3494515 GCF_963924005.1 Protomyctophum bolini | reverse complement strand
CATGGAGATCTCTGTATCTGTCTGTCTGTCTGTCTGTCTGTCTGTGTCCCACATGGAGATCTCTGTATCTGTCTGTCTGTCTGTGTCCCACATGGAGATCTCTGTATCTGTCTGTCTGTCTGTGTCCCACATGGAGATCTCTGTATCTGTCTTGTCTGTGTCCCACATGGAGATCTCTGTATCTGCCTGTCTGTCTGTGTCCCACATGGAGATCTCTGTATCTGTCTGTCTGTGTCCCACATGGAGATCTCAGTATCTGTCTGTCTGTCTGTCTGTGTCCCACATGGAGATCTCTGTATCTGTCTGTCTGTCTGTGTCCCACATGGAGATCTCTGTATCTGTCTGTCTGTGTCCCACATGGAGATCTCTGTATCTGTCTGGCTGTGTCCCACATGGAGATCTCTGTATCTGTCTGGCTGTGTCCCACATGGAGATCTCTGTATCTGTCTTGTCTGTGTCCCACATGGAGATCTCTGTATCTACCTGTGTCTGAAGACTGTGAAAAAGTGGATTCCCACTGAGGGGGATTCCCAGAGCAGTGGATTTAAAGTACACAATGTGAGCCTCTGAGAGACGTAGTGGAGTAGAAGTAAAAGTGTTGGAAGTACAAATACTATATAAAAACCCTCGCACGCTGCTTGTCATACAAAAATAACCATCATTAGCATGTTTTTCTTCAACGTGAAATAATGGGAGCCAGGTATACCAGTTGTTGCAATCACTAAAGCAATCCTGAAGCTTAAAGCCCACTGGGACCTCTATCTGGCACGCAGTAAGCAGGGGATACGCATTTAGCATCCATGCCCGCCAAGCACTCACCGTCACCGTGCAACTGAATGTATGTGGACAAGGTACAAGCAAATAATAAGCCACATTTGTTTGGGTATTTCAAGCTTCGCGATAATCTACATCCAATTGTTTGTACTAGACGCATCAAAAACATTACTCAAGGAGAGTATAAGGGGGTGGAATACATCAAGTCCAAAACACATTATTGTGTATAGAATCATCACGTACAGTAGGAGCTACACACACTGTATTTGTTATGAGAGTCAGTTAGCAGCAGTTGTTTTCGTCGACTAAAACTAAGACGAAAAATGTTCATCGACTGCCTTTTTCCACTGACGAAAACGAAATGGTAACTAAATGAAAACTAAGCTATGGTGACTAAAACTAAGACTAAATATACTGATGATTTCGTCAACAAATAAAAACTAGACTAAAATGTTAGGAAGGGACCAGTGGACTAGAGATCCAGTATATGTGGTTTTACACTACACATGCTGAAAATAGCGGATCTACAAGCTCACAACGCGTCATGCTGCAACGTGTTGTGAGCTTGTAGATCTGCTATTTTCAGCAAGTGAAAAAAAAACAGTCATGACTACATGTCGAATGACAAGACACTGAACCCCAAATTGCTCCCGATGTTTCCGCCGCAATCGGTGTGTGAATGTGTGAATGTAAAGCACAATCTATGTAAAGCGGCGCTATATAAATGCACCATTTACCATTAGAACCACTGACATAGAAACATAGCGTTTTCTCCGAAAACTGTCATAGTTTAGAAGAATCGTCCTCGTTAAATCTGCAACACAATCATATGCAATAGTGCCGATGTGCTCCAGCCCTGCTTCATCCCCGTTGTCAGCGGCTAATGGGACCTTAAGGCCTGAACAACGTTGGAGACCCCTGGGGTCCCCAGGGTTAATCCAGACAGGCTGGTTTCAATTCAAATACACACTAAAGACCCCCAGAACCTGTGACTGAACAGTGAACCGGGGGGCTGAACTAATGGCTGATTGATACTTCATCGCACACGGTGGCGTCGCTTCATGCAACAAAACCGATCGCATGGCTTTGGAGCGTCTGTTGTGCAACACTCCATGTGATTTAATGGTCAGGACGTCAGTTTAGCCGACGGAAATCTTAAAACGTTTATAACTTTTGATCTAAAATCATTCCGTCCAATTCTAAGAAAAGAGTCAGACGGCCCACCGCGGTCCCGTCGCTAGTCGCGGTAGAATTAAATCATACCTCCCGTTGTTGTCGATCGTCTCTAGAGTGTTTTGGCTATACTTCTAGCTACTTCTAGCTACTTCCGGTATTTGATGGCTCCCCATCAAATACCGTATCGACTTCAAGATCCTTCTCCACACATTCAAGGCCATTCATAACCCCCCATACCTGTCTGACCTTGTCCACACGTCAACATCCCCACCCGGTCTCTCAGGTCTGCCTCCTCCCTCACCCTGAAGGTCCTCCCAGCCCGTCTCTCCACCATGGGGCTCAAGGTCTGCCTCCTCCCTCACCCTGAAAGTCCTCCCAGCCCGTCTCTCCACCATGGGGTCAAGAGCCTTCAGCCGCTCTGCCCCTCACCTCTGGAACTCCCTCCCCTCCCCCTGACATCAGAAACATGGACTCTATCACTATATTCCAAACTCCTGTTTAGGCAGGCATATGGCTGACCTCTGCTGCAAGCTGTGCCCTAGTTTTGTTTTCCTTTTAACTGTTTTTAACCTGTACGGAGACTTTAACTAGGTACAGACTCAGTGAGCACAGTCTCGCGATCGAGAAAGGCCGTCATAGGCAGACCTGTATCCGAGAGAAGACAGACTATGTACCCACTGCACACAAAATTAAGTGGAAACCGAGCTACACTTCCTAACCATCTGTCCATTGTACCAAGACATCAGAGACACATACTTCCCACAGATTACAACCACACACAGAGATTTTGAAAACATGACCAATGACAAAAAACTCAACAATGTGCAAACACAGCAGCAAGATTTGTGAGTTGCTGTGATAGGAGAAGGATATCAAATGGAACACAACCACCCTAAAGACTAATCATTGTGTATATTCCTGCACTATACCTGCATCGAGTGACCTTGGTACATAGAATTTGATCTATTGAAGATTCTGACCTTCAAATGTACATCATTTTTGTTTTGATTGTATTGCTGTATTGTTGTATTGTTCTTTCTGCTTTGGCAATGTAAACGTATGTTTTATCATGCCAATAAAGCCCTTTGAATTGAATTTAATTGAGTGCTTTGAAAGGCGCCTTATAAATACAATGTATTATTATTGTTATTAAAGGGCAGAACCCAGTGCACTGACCTCAGGGAGACCACCGGAGTCTCTGGCGAGGCCGCCGTCGCTGTCCCCCTCCGAGAAGGACCCCGAGTCGTCGCTGGAGTTGGCCCCGTTGGCCCCGTTGGCCCCAACGTCGTACCCGCGCTGCTCCTCGCACTTGATCTTGGCGCGGCCCTGAGAGAAGAGGAGCTCGGAGGACGAGGAGGCCTTCCGCTGGTCGCCTCCTCCCCCCAACGCCAACGCCACGTCGAACTGCGGCGGCGGGGGGAGGCTGGAGGACGGCGAGCTGTCCTCCAGGTAGGAGAAGGACGAGCAGGAGCTGGACGTACGCGTCCTGCTGCTCATTGGCTCCAGCAGCAGGGAGGAGGAGGAGGAGGGGGGGGGGAGGGGGGGGGAGGAGGAGGAGGAGGGGGGGAGCAGCGGGCTGACATCTTGATGAGGGGAACGGCGGTGGAGGACGGGAGGAGGGAGGAGACGGGAGACGCCGACGACAGCGAGAGGAAGCTCTCGGCGAGGAGGAGAGGAAGAGGCCCTTCCTGGACATCCTGAGGAGGGGGAGGAGGGGGAGGAGGGTCCCGTTCCGGCAGGAACCTCCGCTCGGCGTAGCCGCCGCCGCCGCGCTGCTCGCCGCCCACCGCCGAGGAGAAAATGACGCTGCTTCGGCGGTCCAGGAGCTCCGCCTCCTGCTTGTTGGAGAAGCCGTCCTGGGAGGAGGAGGAGGAGGCGGTGATGTGGTGCGCGAGGGGAGGTGACGCCGCCCCCTTGTGGCGGGGGTGGTGGTGGTGATTGCGGTCCCTGAGGAGGCCCTGGTCGCGGACCATCCCCCGGTAGTGGCTCAGGGAGAGTCTGTCTGAGAGCAGCTGCTGGATGGTGGAGCCGACCGGCGCCATCAGGTCCAGCCCGCCCCGCTGGAGGTAGGAGCGCAGGCAGGAGGACGGCCCCCCGGCCCCGCCCCCAACGCCGCCCCCCGGGGAGTGCTGGCCGCCGCCCCCCGCCACCCCCCCCTCCCCTTCCTCCACCTCCAGCTCCATCTCCAGGACCTCCTCCTCGGCGGCGGAGGAGGAGGAGCCTAGCTCCGGCGGCGGACAGCCGCCCCGGTCGTCCATCCTGTCCTCCTCCTCCTCCTCCTCCCGTGGCGCCGCCGCCTCGTAGCCGAAGGGCTCCTCTTTGATCCGGGAGGGGGTGAGGGGGGGGTGGAGGGGGGGGAGCGCGGCCCGCGGACCGCCACCGCCGCGGTGGTGGTGGTGGTGGTGGTGGTGCCGGCGGCGTCCGCTGGCGTCCGCGAGCCGCGGGCTGCGCGGGCGTGCGGAGGGGGGGGCTGGCCGAGAGGTCGCGGTGGTGTTGGTGGTGGTGGTGGTTGTTTTCTCCGTTGTGCTTCATCGTGTGTTCACCGTCCAGCTGATACTGATACTTCCTGTACTTGGGACACCGTAACCCCGCCTCTCCAGGCTCCTCCTCCTCCGACTGAAACTCCTCCCCCTCGCCGTCGGGAACGTCCATCATGGACGTGACGCCGAGGTCGTCGCCGAGGCCGCCGTTGTCACGGCCGCCGTCCTCGTTGTCGTCGTTCTGCTGCAGCTGCGCCTGCAGGAAGCGGAAGCAGGAGTCCTCCAGGTTGTGCACGCCCAGGAAGTCGGCGCACAGGATGACCTCGCGGATGTTCTGCCGCGACAGCACCAGCTTGGCGGTGTAGGCGAACTGCAGCAGCGGGGCGAAGCCTTCGGCCGTCACCTGCAGAGGGCGACAGTTCCACACGCGTTAGAGAGGGAGAGAAAAGGGTCAGTTTAAAAGCTAAGACGAAATTTTTTCGTTTTTCCAGAGACGAAAACTAAATGGAAACTAAGTAAATATATTGACAATTTCATCAACAAATAAAAACTAGACTAAAATGTTAGGAAGGGACTAGTGGACAAGAGATCCAGTGCTAAAAATAGAAGCTTGTACAAGTTTGTAGATCGGCTGTTAAAACAGTGTTAAAACAGTCATTATGACGGCATCAAAGCCCACTAAAGCAACTGTAGATTTAGTCGACTAAAATCTTGTGAAATTTACACTAAATAAACACATTCCAGGTGACATTTGTAGAATCGTCCTTAGGTCTAAATGTCTCAAGGTGGCTTATGCAATTCGTAAAGAAAATAATACAAATAAAAATACAGTTTCCACAATGAAGTATATCGGCATTGGCCAGTGCCTCAAATATATTTCTGGTCGAATCCATGTTCGAATTGAATTTGAATTTATTGTGTGTGTGTGTGTGTGTGTGTGTGTGTGTGTGTGTGTGTGTGTGTGTGTGTGTGTGTGTGTGTGTGACAGATGGCTGAAGCGGAGATGACACCATCTCTCCTCCAGTCAGTCAGTACTGTATCCACACACACACACACACACACACACACACACACACACACACACACACACACACACACACACACACACACACACACACACACACACACACACACACACACACACACACACACACACACACACACACACACACACACACACACACACAGTATCCATGTTCTCCTGTCGTCCTCATCTCTGTCTCCATCTTCTCCCTTTGCTCAGATCCCTATAGCCCCCCCCCCCCCCCCCCACACACACACACCCATACCATCACCTACATGTGTGTGATGTGTGTGTGTGTGTGTGTGTGTGTGTGCGTGCACGTACGTAAGTATGCGTTGCTGTGTGTACGAGCACATGTGCATCTCTGCATGTGTGTCTTGTGCACATACTGTAGGTGCAATCGGTGTGCACGTGCACAGCATCAGCGACGCTGCGTATGAGCAGTCTATTTTCAGCTGGCATCAGCAGCCTCCTCTCCTCTCCTCTCCTCTCCTCTCCTCTCCTCTCCTCTCCTCTCCTCTCCTCTCCTCTCCTCTCCTCTCCTCTCCTCTCCCCTCCCCCCCCCTCCCCTCCCCTCCGAAGTTTACCTCCTCACTCATTGTTTGGGTCGGGAGCTTAGTGCTTACAGTTCGGGAGTCGGCTGTCTGTGTAGATCATGACTGATCATCGCGCCGCTCTGACCATCCAAGTCTGAAGGGCTTATTGGTGGGTTTTCGTGAACGATCGTTCTTTGAACACTGGGCGTCAGGCCAACGTCCAATGTTTTTATCAATGGAACGGGCAAGCACTGCGGGATGTTTTTTTTCCCCTCCACTCATCCTTCCAGCAAGTCGCACCTGTGCGACCTCGTTAAATTTTAACTTGCACGTTAAGAAATTAAGTATCATACAGTATGCAACCTATTAAGTCGCACGCTGGAGCCCTGGTGTGGGGTACAGTGGGGGCTGGTGCTGGTGAAGGAGTGTGTGGGGTACAGTGGGGCTCATGGCGTTCGTGGAGCGCTATAGCGCAGTGTGGAGAGTTTGACTCGTGAAGCGGCCGAGGCGCTTTGCTGGCGATTATGACTGAACGAGGCGGAGTCAAAGAGACATATTAATCAATGTGACAGATCTGGGCCATTATATGCTAATGTCAGCCAGCTGGGATCACCGGGCCGCTCCCGCAGACGCCCGGCGTACGTACGGAGGCAACAAAACCCAGAGACACACTCGGATGTGTCCTGTGAACATTCACACACCCGGATGTGTTCTGTGAACATTCACACACCCCGATGTGTTCTGTGAACATTCACACACCCCGATGTGTTCTGTGAACATTCACACACCCGGATGTGTCCTGTGAACATTCACACACACCCGGATGTGTTCTGTGAACATTCACACACACCCGGATGTGTCCTGTGAACATTCACACACACTCGGATGTGTTCTGTGGCGCAAATCTTTGAATATATATTCTTTCAGAGCGAATGTTTTTAACTCAAATCTTTGCTTCTGGGGGGGTCCCTGGAACAACATATTTTCAGATGGGAGATGGCGGCCAAATGCAGATATTTTTTGAGGTCCTAGATATGAAAATGTTGACATAGTAATTTTTTCAGAAAAACCGTCAGGATTTGGAAGGCATTTGTAGAATTCTCCTCAGGTCGAAATGGGTTATTGGGACTAATCGATTCGAATTTTTGAATAATAAATAATGATTAAGAAAAACAATCATCGATCATTTTAATCAAAAAATATTACCACCAGCGCCCAAGTCTATGCTTTCACATCGCTTCAATCTGTCTGTGTTTATGTGTGACTGAAAGAGAGGGAAGAGAGAGAGACACAGAGAGAGAGAGAGAGAGAGAGGATACTTGAGGGGAAACTTCAACCAATTTATTTTTTCTTTGACTTGATTTGATTTGATTTGATTCGTTAGTCGTCAAGGTTAAAAGAAAAACACATTTGACATGCTTCTCACAGAAATGTCAAGGATATAAAATACTGTCACAATAAAGTCAGTGACTAGTTTCCATTGTACTTAAATCCCTTTGTTCTGATGTGGGAGTATCAATAGTTAGGCTATAGTGTGACGAAAAAAAGTACCCTGCAGTCTTTTGTGTGACTCTGTGCAGAACACACGAGTCAAGACACACAAGACACACGACGTCACAACATCACCATGTCAAAACGCCATGTCATTGCTTTTCTATTAGAGGCCCACATGGAATGAATAGCTTTCTGAATGTGTTTTATTGTAGATTTATATATATTATTACATATCGTTGCTGTCCAGGAGAAAGTCAATTTTTATAAATCAGTGCTATTGAACACCCTTCACACTTCAGTGATCCTTGCGGATCTCGACTATACGTCTCGTTCGTTCCTGACCGCATCACTGTCGTGGCAATAATCACGTTAACTCAATGTCTGCCAACGACCTAATTGACCTCTTTTTTAGCAACTCCCACAGCGCCAACGACGTCTTTGTCGTCTTTTTCAGACGGGTATAACATTGGACCAAAAAAAAGAAAAAAAAAAAAATCTTTTTTTTTTTTTTTTTTTTAAACAAAAAAATGAAAATTTAAATTAAATAAAAAAATGTATAGAGACTGGCGCTTAGGGACTTTTTGGCACTTCTTAAAAGCGATGAATGAGTTAAAGGAGAGAATTCCATGATTTCTTTGTAGTCGTTACGTCCCCACCAAAGAGGTCCAGGTGTTTTTTTTTGTGCAAAAGCTCCTTATTGGCTGTTTCCCCTACCATAAGCCCTCAATGAATTGCATTGAATTGAATGGGGCTATGGGGTGTTGTGCTAATTCGCTTATTTCCATCGAAATAAGTAGTAAAGTGTGCCTCTTGGGATATTATTTACATTATGAAGAGAGGATATACAAAAAAACAAAAATTAACGATGGAAATAAGAGAATTAGCACAACACCCCATAGCCCCATTCAATTCCAATTCAATTCAATTCAATTCAATTCAATTCAATTAATTGAGGGCTTATGGTAGGGAAAACAGCCAATAAGGAGCTTTTGCACAAAAAAATAACACCTGGACCTCTTTGGTGGGGACGTAACAACTACAAAGAAAGGTAAGAAAGCCTTCTAGCATAGAATTCTCCTTTAAAACCTCTCTCGTGTAAATATTGCTTAAATATAAATTTGCTGCCAAAAGCGTCGTCTCACCTTATCCGGCAGGCTGATGACGGGCTCCGCCTCCCCGCGGCCGCCACCGCCGGCCCCGCCTCCGCCCCCGCCGTGGCCCAGCAGCGCCTGCAGGAAGTAGCGGCTGCTGGCGGCGAGCACGGCGCGGTGCGCGCGCACCTCGCGGCCCTCCACCAGCACGGTGAGGTCACAGAGGATGCCGCGCTGCCGCTGCTCCTCCAGGCTCAGCAGCACGTTGGCGCAGTGCACCTTGGACTCGTACACGTACATGGGGGGCGGGGCCGGGGGCGGGGCTTGGGCCGCCGCTGGCGATGATGGCGATGATGATGATGGCGGCGGCGCCGCCCCCGACGCCACGTCGACTCCTCCTCCTTCTCTTCCGCAGCAGGCGACGCCGCCGTCGCCGCCGGCGTGCTCCTCGCCTGCCGACATCCCTTCCGCTTGTACCCTGAGAGAGGGGGGGAGAGAGAGAGATATATCAGAATCTAGAATCATCAGCCGGGGCGCCTGATGGAGGGGAAAGGAACTGGTTGGAATAACGTGTTCCTTCCACGCGCTATACGTCCAACCAGGGAAACTCCCCCCTGTCAGGTGTAAAGGAGCAACTTGGACACTCAGGCATGAAGGAAGCATGAGTTCAAGTCCGTTGCTCTCCCCTTATCTCCCATATACAGTATATGGGGACTAGGTTGGTGGAGGGTGTGTAGAGCCCAGGATCACATTAGATGATTGACACAGGGGTGAAAAATGGGTTACAAAATCGTGGGATAAAAAATATATTTAATAAAAATAATCTAGAATCAGAATCTAGTTTACTTTATCAAGGGAATGTGTGCAATATATTCTGTTTTGTGTATGTTAGGTGTTTCATGGTGTTTTTTCCTTTTCGTATGTGAACGTGTCTGTTATTTGTTTGTATGCAGCTGTGACTCTGTCTCCTTAGACACATTTCTCCCAAGGGAGACAAATAAAGACAACCTTGAATCTTGAATCAACTTTAGGAAAAAAAAGAGAAAGGGTCTGGAGTGCGTAATGTCCCAAAAAACAGAGGTGTCATCAAGTGATTTGGTAAACGGATAGGTGGCGTGGGAAGTACCGCCCATCCTGAATGAGTCCAAGATGACCGCGCATCAGTGATGCTTGCGGAACTCGACTACGTCTCGTTCCTGACCGCATCACTGTCGTGGCAATAATCACGTTAAACCAACACCCTCTCGTGTAATATTGCTTAAGTATACAGTATACAGTGTGGTGATAAGAGGTTTCTGTTCAACAGGAACTACATTAAGGAAATAAAAGCCAATACAAATGTAGTAGCCCAACTAAAAAAAAATAATAATAATTAAAAAAAAAGGAAAAAGAAAATATCATTTGATGCACCGTTTGGTTGACAGAATCGTGTCTTATTTGATGAATTTGGTGTTGATGTGCATACATGTTCTGTCCCAGGGTGGACGCTCCGTCCAGCGGCAGCTCCGGTGACTCCAGGCAGCAGCAGCGAGCAGGGAGCTGGAGGGAGCTGGGGAGGGAGCTTCCCTTTGTGTTTGATTTCAATGCTGCAGCACTTAAACCCTCGCAGACAGCTGAGCATGCAGTCTGTCGGTCTGATCTGCCCTGCCTGCGCTCTCACTGTGCGTGTGCGTGTGTTCGTGCATGCATGCGTGCGTGCGAGTGTGAGTGTGTGTGAGTGTGTTCGTGCGCGTGCCTGTGATTCTTCATGAGCATGATTGCGACTGTGTAACTTTTTTTTTTCTGTCCTGGCTGTGCCTGCCTACCCATGTGTGTAAGTGTGTGTGTGTGTGTGTGTGTGTGTGTGTGTGTGTGTGTGTGTGTGTGTGTGTGTGTGTGTGTGTGTGTGTGTGTGTGTGTGTTTTTGAGTGTGTGTGTGTGTGTGCGTGTGTGTGAGCTCAGCCAGTGCTCAGGGAGCTGATTTCTGCTGATTCATAGCTTTTCAACGGGCAGCGCCCAGCGTCAGGGCCAGCGTTAGGCCCAGCGTCAGGGCCTTTGCTGCAGCGCCACGCGCCTTTTATGCCACCCCCCGTTGGCCAATCATATCACAGCTCTCCAATATCCCAGTATCCCACCCCCCCGTTGGCCAATCAGCTCTCCATATCCCACCCCCCGTTGGCCAATGATCTCACAGCTCTCCATCAGGTCCCGAACTTGAAACATTCTGTATAATGACTCTATACTTTGTACTTGTGGGCATTTTTAAGTACATTTTTATATCAATACTTAAGATGATTTATTTATTCCGGACTTTTATTCCGGACTTTTACTTGTGACTACATTGTAGTTAGGGATGCACCTAAAGGGAAATTCTTGGCCTACCATTGCTTAAAGCTACCTGATTTATGGCAAAACTTAACTTAAATAACAATCACTATTATGGGTCCGTAAAACATTGATTCAGCTCTTTTGAATGCATTAATTGCATACACTATTCTGTGATATATTATCTGCCTATTCAGGCCAAAACCGAATAGGCTAAAAAAAACGAATGGAAAATTCTCGTCGGGGACTGCGACTGCAACACTCTATGTGGCGACTTAGCAATAAAAACAGCTCTGGAAATCGATTGGAAAATAGCAGAAGAAACCCAGCGCCATATTGGTCTGTGAATCAACCCGGCTGTTCACACTATGCAGGAGTTGTATCTCCTCCAGCCAGGAGTTCTATCTCCTCCAGCCAGGAGTTGTATCTCCTCCAGGCCAGCTATGTGGGATTTTTGCCCACAATGAAAGCAGGGTGAGTTTTTTCAGGAATACTCTGGGATGGGAGTGGAGTGGGGAGGGCACCGCTATCGTAAATAAAACCCTTGCCAGATGTTTCATCATCCTGTCTGCTGTGGTGTGTGTGTGTGTGTGTGTGTGTGTGTGTGTGTGTGACATATTTCACCAGCATATATTAGCCTGACAGGCTAGCTTACATGCACATACGTGTCTGTCTGTCTGTCTGTGCGTGCGTGCGTGCCTGCGTGTGTGCGTGTGTGCGTGCGTGCGTGCGCGTGACGGTGCGTGCGTGCGCCGAGTACGAAAAAGAACATGAAAAAGAACATGAAAGGCTGAAATAAATATGTAAAAACAAGCTTTCTGCCCAACAGCAACGATATATTTTTAAATAAAGTTGATGAAGCAACTTCACAAGTTAAGACCGACCTCTACTTGACCTGGACAACCCCCCCCCCCCCCCCCCCCCCCACCAACCCAGAGACACTTCCTGTTTGCACATCTTCACTGCATTAACACACGTGCCATTTCCTCTCTCCAGGAAGAAGGGTGCAAATGTAACCGAGTACATTTACTTAACTACCGTATAGGCCTATTACTTAAGTACAGTTTTGAGGCATTTGCTGAAGGGGTGACTCATCTGAACAGATCATTTTTTCCACATCTCGGTAGACATGGGGCCTGTGTTGTTTTTGTTTTTTCACCACTCAGTAATGAGGGCTTTATGCCTTTTTACAGCCCAATTTCCTCAAGACTCTTCAGTTCAGATGGACCATTAACCATTTATTGCAAAGCTATTGCATTTAGTATGGCGGTGTGGCTCTGCTCATGTGCTACAGTATCTCAGATTATCTGTGCACGGAGACACAGCTCTAAACAATTAAGTACATTTTCCACCACTGCTGAACAAGCACAGAGTCACAAGGACAGAGTAGTGACTGCTTAAAAAGAACACCTGATTGAATGTGGGTGTGAGTGAGTTAGCTGGCAGTGAATGCGAGTGAAGGGAGTGGACATGGAGAGAGACAGCTGATTTAAAGGAACAGAATGAACTGGTGGGCACAGATCTTGTTTTTGCTTAAATGTAAGTCGCTCTGGATCAAGAGCGTCTGCTAAATGCATTCTCAGTCACCTGAGGAAGGGTTGCTCTTATAATACTATATAGCACTCATTTTAATACAAGCATCTCCGTCATTGGATGTGCTCTTTTGACCGCAATCTCCGACTATTATTTCCTGATGTCATTCCTCCCATAGATTGAAATGAAAAAGAAAAGAGTCCCTTGCATTATTAGCACTTCTCCTCCACGTAGTTATTCAGGTATTTCCTTTAATTTGGTCAACCGCGGCGGGACGGCGGCTTGAAAGAGCTCGAAGACAAGAGCGCCGTTTTTACCGTGGACACTGATGTGGACATAATTATGGAAATATGACATCCATTTAAACGTGACTTTCATTCCATCCAGATGCTTCTGATGCGGACGAATGGAAACGATTATGCGAAACAATCGCAAATTAAGTTCAAATGATTGCAATCAGTGGATTAACCCATTTTGGGCGGGAACGCCTTTTTGGTGTTAGCATCATGTTATGCTTTAGCTATTGAAAAATAGCAGATCTACAAGCTCGTAGCGCGCCACCGAGTGGCGCGCTATGAGCTTGTAGATCTGCTATTTTTAGAAAAATCGAAGAACGACCGACATAGAAACAAAGCTTTTTCAGAAAACTGTCAGGATTCAGAAGAATTATTTTTAGAATCTGATCTCAGGTCAGAATGGATTAATAGTGACGGGCCTGCATGGCTGACCTCGAAGGTGACCTTTCACATGCCACGCTGACGACGTCGGTTATGATTAGAACCGATACCT
Organism: Protomyctophum bolini; assembly: GCF_963924005.1. NCBI lineage: Eukaryota > Metazoa > Chordata > Actinopteri > Myctophiformes > Myctophidae > Protomyctophum > Protomyctophum bolini. The sequence continues at coordinate 3,481,314 of NC_137876.1, read as the reverse complement.
ACGGTACGGCGCGCAGCCCTCAGCGGTGCCGACGCCGCGGTGTGGCAACGCATGGCTCATGCCTTGTTTTTGGGGCGGTGGGTGTCTCCACTCAGCTATGTGTGTCCCCATGTATGTATGTATGTATGTATACGCGTCCCAGCACGGAATGAGCACGGAAAGCTGCGACACGATTTTACTCTGTCATTTCTCGACCGTTTCGGACGTGGGAAGGCTCGCCGGAACGGGGCCGGCCGGGCCCACCTGCCCCAATGTTCCTGACCTCATGTCAGTTTTGAGGTCAGTATCGTGATCTTCATATATGGAGACATATATGACGCGTGACAATGTCACGAGGCGTGATGTCACGAGACGTGACCATAATATGGAGGCGTGATGTCACAAGGCGTGACCATATATGGATGGAGGCGTGACTGACGGGGGACGCAGGGTTTTCATATTAAACTGCGACCAAAAAAAAAAAACGAGAACTTTTTTTTAAATGTCACAATCCCTTTAACCCATTCTGACCTGAGATCAGATTAAAAAAATGTCTTCTATGTCAGTCGCTCTTCGATTTTTCAAAAATAGCAGACATACAAGAAGTATATCTATACACGCATTACAGGAACACAGCAGACAGAAGGCCATGGGGGGGGGGGTAGTAGTAGTGTAGTAGTATAGCCTCGTGAAGACATAACAGGAGCCATAACTATGAAATATTGAAGCTGCTCCGTTGTGCCCACTTTATGCTCATACATACAGTACAGTACAGCACTGAGGAGCAGCAACGTCAGCATTAGATTATCGAGCGTCTGCTAGGAGCTCCGGGCGCCATTAGCATAGCCCTGCGCGCCATTAGCATAGCGCTGCGGGCAGCCGCGCTATGCAAAAGGTAAGCAGTTCTTCTGCTGTGTCGCCGACTGAGAAAACTATGTTGTTCTACTACTCATCAGGGGGGGAATTAGCCCATTTGGGCGAGAACCACCTTTTGGTGTAAGCATTAAGTTATGCTTTATAGCTATTGAAAAATAGCAGATCTACAAGCTCGTAGCGCGCCACCGAGTGGCGCGCTACGAGCTTGTAGGTCTGCTATTTTTTTGAAAAGAATCGAAGAACAACTGACATAGAAACATAGCTTTTTTCAGAAAACTGTCAGGATGTGTAGAAGTAGAAGACATTTTTTAGAATCTGATCTCAGGTCAGAATGAAAACTTGTCATGATGTAGAAGACCTTTTTTAGAATCTGATCTCAGGTCAGAATGAAAACTTGTCAGGATGTATAGAAGACATTTTTAGAATCTGATCTCAGGTCAGAATGAAAACTTGTCAGGATGTAGACGACATTTTTATAGAATCTGATCTCAGGTCAGAATGAAAACTTGTCAGGATGTATAGAAGACATTTTTAGAATCTGATCTCAGGTCAGAATGAAAACTTGTCAGGATGTATAGAAGACATTTTAGAATCTGATCTCAGGTCAGAACGGGTTAGGCTCTCGGCCCTCAGTGACGATGGGAGAATGTACACAGTAGTAGTAGTAGTAGTAGTAGCTTCAAGGTTCAGGGCCGTGCGACTACAGTCTCATGGGTTCCCAGAACAAAGTCTCCCCCCCCCCCCCCTCCCCTCCCACTCCATCCGCAGAGGATTTTATGCCGTTTCATGCATTCTGCCGATTGCTCCGAGCCGCCAGGGCCGTTACACAATGAATGAAAACACGTGATAAGACTACCGAGACCGTGTGTGTGTGCGTGTGCGTGTGCGTGTGCGTGTGTGTGTGTGTGTGTGTGTGTGCGTGTGTGTGTGGGCGAAGTACAACA
>NC_137876.1:3464515-3477015 GCF_963924005.1 Protomyctophum bolini | reverse complement strand
CACACAAATATTAACACATTTTGAGTGGGAACCCCTTTTGGTGTTTCAAGCATTCTGCTCTACTTTAGCTATTGAAAAATAGCAGATCTACAAGCTCATAGCGCGCCACCGAGTGGCGCGCTACGAGCTTGTAGGTCTGCTATTTTTTTTTTAATCGTGAAAATGTGGTGCAAATCTTTGAATGTATTATATTCTTTCAGAGCGAACATTTTTTACTCAAATCTTTGCTTCTGGCGAGGGTCCCTGGAACTACATATTTTCAGATGGGGGTCGGAGGCCAATTCCATATATTTTTGGGGGTCCTTGACATGAAAATGTTTGAGAACGACTGACATAGAAACATGAGGGTTTTTCAGAAAACTGTCAGGATTTAGAAGATATTTGTAGAATCCTTCCCAGTTCAAAATGGGTTAAGCCGTTTGGACCTGTAGGACGATTCCACTAAATGTCTTCTAAATCCTGACAGTTTTCTAGAAAAACCCTCATGTTTCTGTGTCAGTCGTTCTCAAAAGATTCTTGTGAAAATATATGAAATTGGCCGCCGACCCCCCATCTGAAAATATGTAGTTCCAGGGACCCCCCTCCCCACCAGAAGCAAAGAATTGAGTTAAAAACGTTCGCTCTGAAAGAATATTCCAAATTTGCGCCACATTTTCACGATAAAAAAAATAAAAAATCAGACCTACAAGCTCATATCGCGGCACTCGGTGCTGTGAGGTGCTATATGGTTCCCGCCCAGAATGGGTTAATTAACAAACACTAATAATTCACCGCTCAACACACCGCCACCGACTCGCCCGGGCCCGTGGCACGATTATTTGTGTGCATGCGTGTACACACACACACACACACACACACACACACGCACGCCTGACAACTATACTATGCCCTACTTCGCACCCTAGCTCTCCCACCAGCACCCCCCCCACCCCCCTCTCTCTTTCCCGCCTCCCCTGCCCTGATTATGTCTTATTTCTCAATGCCTAGAGTCTATGGGGTGTTCAGAGATTGTGTGTGTGTGTGTGTGTGTGTGTGTGTGTGTGTGTGTGTGTGTGTGTGTGTGTGTGTGTGTGTGTGTGTGTCCGGATATGTACTGTATTCATGTGCATCACACACACACACCCACACACACACACACACACACACACACACATACATTATGCACAGGGCACACGTGTCATGTACACACTCCTCCACGCACCACGTATACATACAACACAGCCAAGTTCATTTACAAATCACACACCGTAAACCAAACATCGCCTCCTATATACTGTACTGTACGCCTTATTTATTTACAAAGAAGCCAGGAGAGAGAGAGAGAGAGGGAGAGATACACATTTCTTCGCTCTACATCCGTCCGTAACGAGAAAAGGGAAACCCATGAAATAGATCCTCGAAAATATAGCCCTCGTCGACGTCGTATGGCCTAGATGCCAGTGTGTGTGTGCGTGTGTGTGTGTGTGTGTGTGTGTGTGTGTGTGTGTGTGTGTGTGTGTGTGTGTGTGTGCGTGTGTGTGTGTGTGTGTGTGTGGCGGACAGCTTCCCCTCGGGTGTTGCTTGCGTTATTGCATACGTTACGTACACAGCCATCCCTCGAGAGTCGTCCCCTCCCCTAACTAGGTGCATTTACCCGATACTGTTATTGAATTTAAAACAAAAGTTTTATTGTATTTTTTACTTCTTTACTTGTAAATGGTAAATGGTGCATTTATATATTTATATTATATATTTATCCAAGGCGCTTCACATATATTGTGCATTACATTCACCCATTCACACACACACATTCATACACCGATGGTGGCAGAAACCATGCAAGGCACCATAACCAGCACATCAGGAGCAATTAGGGGTTCACAGTCTCTTGCTCAAGGACACTTCCACACCAACTCTGGGGGAGCCCACAGGGTTCGAACAGGCGACCTTGCGGTTTACCATCCAGCCACTCTACCCACTGAGCCACCGCCGCTGCCGAGAATTCAAGTTTCATTCAATCTATTGGAAAATAGCTGGTCTACAAGCTCACAACCAATCGCATTGCGACGTGTTCTGAGCCTGTAGTGCTGCTATTTTGTTAAAGTTTGACAAATTCTGAAATAAGATTCGTACTGTACTTTCTTTTACTTCGGTACTTAAAGTGTATTTTGATGCCAATACCTTTTTTTTTCTTTTTTTTTAAACTTTTATAAAAGTATTTTGAATAAGTAAAGCATTGCAAAGCCATGCGACAGGAGCCAATTTCCTGTGTCTGTAGCGTGAGGCAGCTTACGTACACAAGTACACCCCCTGGACATGACGCTAGTATTACACAGGGACAATTCAGGCATTTAGCATGACGCTCTTAATCCAGAGTGATTACAGTAAAGCACGAACAAAGAATTAAAAAAAAATCATGGCAATACATACAAAGTAGGTATAGTTATCATGAATCATACGTAAGCTAAGAACGTAACAGTGGAATATCTATGTAATGAAACTATGCATATATATATATATATTATATATATATACACACACAGTGCTATGTTTACATAAAATGCTATAAGTCTACATAAACTGCTCTCTAAGGTGACATTCACACCAGAAAGCTTTACTGCGATTAAAACGAATTCTGCTGCGTATTGTCAGAAAATGCACTTCGTTTGGGCAGGTGGCTCTCATTCGAATACTAATGCGCATCAAAAAACGGGGGTTTCACTTCGCTTCCAATCGCACTTGATTTCGATTCGGTGCAGGTGGGAATGCAATCCGTAAGCAAATAAAGGAAATGAAGCAAACTATGTGTGGCGGATAAGGAGCTAAACACAGTTGGAGGTGGAGAAGGGATATTAATTTTACGCCAGTACAAAGATGTCAAATAAGGAGACCGAATTAAGCCCTCATCGAAATATGAGGACGAGCACATTAATCTATTGCTCAAGGAAACATTGCAGTGTACAGAATATTCTGTCTGTCTGTCGTGCGTAAACATGAAGGGCTGTCACTACATGTGTGGGGATCCGAGTGGAGAGACTTTCTTCATCTTGTTTAAATATAAATACCTAAATAAATAGCTCAGCATGATTTATAAACTGTAGGCATAGCTAACATGGCATTATATGCATAATAATTGTAGGCTGTATGGTGATAGGATGATCATCAATGGGACTCTGGGAGTAGCTACTGTAAACTTTGAATATTTTTTGCGCTCCAGTCTCCGCAGTGCCTCGTTCATGTGCCCAAAAGAACAGTGCCCCGCCCCCCCCCGTCAAGAATAGCTAAAACGAAATAAATCAGCAAATTAACACTCCTTGGAACCTTGGCTGAAAAAAACTAAAGTTGTCCTTTAAGTATACAGTACTTAAGTCAATGTATTTGCCATGCAACACTGACGGCAAATAAGGCTTGTATAAATATATATATATATTAGTTTTAAATGCAGACTTATTTTTACATCACGGCATTGCGACTTTTACTTAAAAGTTAAAAAGAAATCCGAGTATACCCCCCACCATACCGCTCACGGCACGGTCCCGCCGCCGCAGCCCAGGAGAGAGAGAGAGAGAGAGAGTCGAGGTGAGGCGAGTCGGGACGTCCGACACGACACCGTTTCCCCAAAGGGTGGGGGGGGGGGGGGGGTGGTGGGGGGGGAAGAGGGGGGGGGGGGGGCAAAGTTCCCCCCAGGGCGGAAATACGCCCCGTATGACATCAGTAAGTACCTCCAACAATAGACCTTTTGTTGCGTTCTCTTGGCTCCGGAGGGCGGGGGGGGGGGGGGGTGGTGGTGTGTGTGTGTGTGTGTGTGTGTGTGTGTGTGTGTGTGTGTGTGTGTGTGTGTGTGTGTGTGTGGGGGGACGGGGGGGGAGACGGAGGGGGGTTAAAGAGGTCTCACTTCCCAGGGCAGGTCATTGAGCTCTGAAATATGTCGTCTGAGGTCATCGGGAAGCTGTAGTTTTTTGTGGAGCGCTGCATGGCTGCTCTCTCTCTCTCTCTCTCTCTCTCTCTCTCTCTCCCTGTAACTCATCTTGGCATTGTTGTTGTCATCCTGGGCTGAGGTTGGATTTAGTGCAAAACGAGAAGTCGCCGGCGGGCCATGCGTGCGTGCGTGTGTGTGTGCGTGCGCAGGCTATAGTGTGTGGCTGCTCTCTCTCTCTCTCTCTCTCTCTCTCTCTCTCTCTCTCAGTGATAGTGTGTCGACCAGGGGTCACCCGAGACGCGACTGAAGGGCACAAGGACTTGCCGGACACAAGACCGGTCGGTTCGGTCGGTCATAGACTACACAGGGCTCCATTTTCGTCACCGCTAAACCCCTTTAATATCCCTAAACTTCTTTGCCTTTTTTACTATTTTGCAAAACATTTTTGAATAGTTCAAATGGCCAGTCTTGAGTCTACACGCTCACAACGTGTCAATGTATAGATTGGCTAGAGGAACTATTCAAAAATAAGCTGTGTGGGTGATGGGTGGCTGGGTGCGTCTGAGCACGAAAACAGCATGGTTGTTTTTCACCACCTGTGCGTAAACTAACACACACACACACACAAAACACACATGCACATATTAACTGTATATATGGTGATTTCTGGTGACAGTGACAGTACAGTAGAGTAGAGGGTACAGTAGAGGGACCCCCACACGGTAACTCATTTATCAACCGTTTCGGACGCGGGGCGGCTCACCGGAATCAGGCCGGCACCTGGGGTGCGTTCCTGTGGGTCTGGAAAACTCCCACTCCCCCCCCCCCCCCGCCCAGGGACCCCCACAAGGAGTTGCACCACTCTCTTCACACGAGTGTGATTCTTTTTTTTTTAACCGTTAAAAAAATCATTTTTGAACTGTTCAAAAAATCATTTTTGAACAGTTCAATTAGCCAGAACGAGGTACGACTCTGGCGTATGGACTGCTGTCAGTTTGGAGCGAAGAGAGCCAGGGCTCTTTAGGAAGACGAATGGTATGTGTAGAGAGAGAGAGGGCGAGAGCCTTTTCCTTTGTGTCTGTGTGCGCGTACGTACGTGCGTGCGTGTATGCATCTGTGTGACTGTGTGTGTGTGTGTGTGTGTGTGTGTGTGTGTGTGTGTGTGTGTGCACTATGGGATTAAGTTACAATCTATGGATGCAGAGAAGCTGACCAGCTACTTTGGCTGCCATATATCTCCTCATCCTACCCCCCCCCCCTCCTCCTCCTCCTCTCCTCCTCCTCTTCCTCACTCCCCCATCAATGTTTCAACATTTCAGCCTCTCCTCCACCCCTCCTCTCCCCCCTCCTCCTCCTCCTCACTCCCCCATCAATGTTTCAACCTTTCAGCCTCTCCTCCTCCTCCTCCTACTCCTCTCCTCCTCCTCTTCCTCACTCCCCCATCAATATTTCAACCTTTCAGCCTCACTGAAAGGCGTGTTAGCGTCAAAATGTACTTAAATTACCAAAAGTAGAAAGTATAGTCTATTGTGCCGAATGTCCGCATTTCAAGTTTTCAAATGTATACAAAAAAAACAATGTGAAAATAGCCGATATTTTTCAAATGGCCAAAATCTATAGGGCTGAAGTGGCCATTCTGGCCGGGATCCCCTTTTGTGTGTTTCAACTTAACCCATTCTGACCTGAGATCAGATTCATACGAGGTTTCCACTGGACACACACTGGGTCTGATTAACCCATTCTGACCCAAGATCAGATTCTAAAATGTCAGTCGTTCTTCGATTTTTCTAAAATAGCAGACCTACAAGCTCGTAGCGCGCCACTCGGTGGCGCGCTACGAGCTTGTAGATCTGCTATTTTTCAATAGCTAAAGCATAACATGATGCTAGCACCAAAATGGGTTCCCGTTCAGAATGGGTTAAGCATTATGTTATACTTTAGCTATTGAAAAATATCAGATCTACAAGCTACGAGCTTGTAGATTTGCTATTTTTGAAAAATCGTGAAAATGTGGCGTAAATCTTTGAATATATATTATTCTTTCAGAGCGAACGTTTTTAACTGAAATCTTTGCTTCTGGGGGGGGGGGGGGGGGGGGGGGGTGGGGGGGGGGACCCTGGAACAACATATTTTCAGATGGGGGTCGGCGGCCAATTACTGTACATATAATTTTTGTGGTCCTTGATATGAAATGTTGAGCACCACTGATAGAATCACAGGCAATTCAGAAAACTAAATTAAATGAAATGTCGACGTCGTCAGGCCTAAATGGGTTAGGTCTGATTTCCATCCTTGGGGCTGTATTTTGCGTGTCTTAAGTACCAAGTCTTATTCCCTAACTTGAGTAAACTAAAGACCTGGAGGCGTGATCAATGCCATTTGGCTATTCATTTGACCAAAGAGCATTGATCACGCCTCCAGGTCTTTAGTTTACTCAAGTTAGGGAATAAGACTGGTCCTTAAGACACGCAAATACAGCCCATGATGTCGACGAGTGCTAGACCAACGATTGCCAGTGTTTTGACAAGAGCTTTTGTCAATTATGTTCTAAAAATCAACATGAAACAGAAAACTTAAACATTTTGGTTCATGTTTGAGAACATTTTGATTTAATCCATAAGCAAATTATATTATTGTATATATTTTACTACTTGCACTTTATCAACCTTTCAAAAATAGCCAATATATAGGCCTAGTTCAGGGGTGTAGGCAACCTTTATTATCAGAAGAGCCATTTTTGGCCCAAGAACGTATTGCAATTCTATCTGGAGCCGCAAAAATATGTTTGCTTTAATTAAGCAAAACTTTCATTATTAGTGATTTTTCTGGTTTTTTAATATTACATTTTATTGTTTGCTAATTTCTCAAAGCATGTCAAGTATACTGTATACCAGTATAAGCCAGCAGCATTGGTGGTGAAAACAAACAGATGTCTTATCATGAAATACATTATTCTATTCTTCCATTTTCCTTCATTAAATATGATTCATATTTTTATCTGGTATATAGGCAACATTGTTTTGCAATATCAAAATTAATGAATAACCTTATGCCTACTACAAATCCAATAATACATTATGATTAAATGTAAAAACAAAAAAAGAAAAGAAAAGAAAAAGAAAACCTCTTATTCCTTTTCATACTTCTTCTTTGCCGTAGCAACTGGGAGCCACGGGAGAGGGCCTATAAGAGCCACATGTGGCCCTTATAGAGCCACAGGTTGCCTAACCCTGGCCTATAGTTGAAAACCTTCGCCAATGTTCAAAGTGGTTCAAAATCTGGACACATTGTCTGCATAATATTGCTGATGCCGTCCCAGTTGACGACCTATGCCCCGTTAGGAGTGGTATAGGTGTGAGTAAGTAAGTGATATGATATGATATGATATGATATGATATGTGATACCGTTGCTGTCGGAGGAAACCACATAACTCGATAATGAGGTTTTTGATATTTTTGTTGGCATAAATCAGTGCTACTGAACACCCTTTGATGTTTTGTTGTGTTTGTGTTTCGAAAATATTGAACCAATGGAAAGTAGTAAAAACTAGTGCTTTGGAGACAAAACCTCCATTGGACCCTCTGGAATGTCTGCTATAAAGCAACCTATAACTCCACCACCTCTCATGGAAGTAATTGACAATATATATAAAGTAACAACACCAACTTTGATGAGGCTGTATTGCTTTGTTTAAAAAAATATATAAGGTTTTCTTTATTTCCTAAAAAATATATATATTTACATGTTATGCTTTAGCTATTGAAAAATAGCAGATCTACAAGCTCATAGCGCGCCACCGAGTGGCGCGCTACGAGCTTGTAGGTCTGCTATTTTTGAAAAATCGAAGAACGACTGACATTTTTAGAATCTGATCTCAGGTCAGATTGGGTTAATCAGACCAGTGTGTGTCCAGTGGAAACCTCGTATGAATCTGATCTCAGGTCAGAATGGTATAAGTGCGCATGCAGGGACCGAGAAGTGACTTCATACATTGCATAAAGGACAGAACACGCATGCAGTACACGGTGACAACATGCCACATCAGTACGTTGTGGTGCACACATCATGGCCATGACTGATAGCCACCACAGGTTGACTGAGTGCTCTCCATAACCGAGGGCTTTTCCCACCAGCCCACATCAACTGTATAATTGAGGGAAACGCTGCATGCTGGCCTGCAGTTACCTGAGAGGTGTCTGTCTGCGCGGGCCTCTATAGCCCCTGTCCAAACGTAACCACAACGGGCTCTGCGCGGCAGGGCAGGAGCGAGGGGAGGGGGGGGGGGGGGACACACACGAGCCAATGGCATAATTCGGACCACCAGCGCGTCGCCGCCACCGCCGCCGCCCCTGAACCGCCGGACCCACCGCACAGCCGTTTAACCCCTTCAGACCTGGAGGACGATTCTACAATAATGTCTTCTTCTTAAAATCCTGACAGTTTTTCTGTCAAAAACCTCATGTTTCTCAAACGTTGTCATGTCAAGGACCCCCAAAAAATATATGTAATTGCCCGCCGAGCTCCCATCTTAAAATATTTGGTTCCAGGGACCTCTCCTCCCCCCCAGAAGCAAAGATTTGAGTTAAAAAGACGTTCGCTCTGAAAGAATATATATATATATATATATTCAAAGATTTGGGCCTGCACATAGCAGACCTACAAGCTCGTAGCGCGGCACTCGGTGCTTGTAGATCTGCTATTTTCCAATAGCTAAAGTATAACATTAGTGCTTTAACCCATTCTGAACGGGAACCCATTTTGGTGTTAGCATCACGTTGTGCTTTAGCTATTGAAAAATAGCAGATCTACAAGCTCATAGCGCGCCACCGAGTGGCGCGCTACGAGCTTGTAGGTCTGCTATTTTTGAAAAGTCGAAGAACGAGACTGACATTTTTAGAATCTGATCTCAGGTCAGAATGGGTTAATCAGACCAGTGTGTGTCCAGTGGAAACCTCGTATGAATCTGATCTCAGGTCAGAATGGGTTAAAACACCAAAAGGGGGTTCCCCCTCCCCGTCCAGAATGGGTTAAGCTAATCTGGGTGTGAGCCGGAGCCTCTTGGCAGGAGGAGAGCGGAGAGGGTTTGACGCCAGGGCCTGTTTTTTTTTGGGGGGTATTTTTTGAGGACGCTCGCGGGACACTTTAACCCATTCTGACCTGAGATCAGATTCATACGAGGTTTCCACTGGACACACACTGGTCTGATCAACCCATTCTGACCTGAGATCAGATTCTAAAAATGTCAGTCGTTCTTCGATTTTTTTCAAAAATAGCAGACCTACAAGCTCGTAGCGCGCCACTCGGGTGGCGCGCTATGAGCTTGTAGGTCTGCTATTTTTCAATAGCTAAAGCATGACATAATGCTAACACCAAAACGGGTTCCCGTTCAGAATGGGATAAAGACAAAACAAAGCCAAGTTCCTCCGAAATGCGAATCATTTGGCTTCCCACAAAGCTTCCTCCCGTCGAGAAGGTGACTCACAATATACACTCTCTCTCTCTCTCTCTCTCTCTCTGTCTCTCTCTCTCTCTGAAATAAGTGATGACATTTATTTTCTTTACAATCTCAGCTCACTGTTGAAAACACACCAGGTTCTATCTCTAGTTTGGCAGCAGAAAAAAGAGAGAGAAACAGAGAAGAAAACTTATTTTTACGTTTGCGCGTTTTGCGCGTCCTATCTTGTTGTAGCTGTGACTACGTTGTTGTTGTTGTTGTTTTTACCCTGCTATGTAAAGCACTTTGTGACTATGTCTTGAAATGTGCTATATAAATAAATTCATTATCATTATCATTCTGGGTCGGATGTGACTAGTGTTGGTTTGACTTGATCTGGACCCCCAATAGAGACGTCACTAATTGGTCCAGGTTCTGCCCCAGCTTGTTGGGACTGGGAGAGTTCTAATCCCTGCCAATCAACTAAACCAGGCAACTGAACGACCACCAGACTAAGCCCCACTCACTCACAGTCACTCCCCAATGCGTTAGGTGTTGGACTGTCAAGCAGTCAGCAAAACGGCAGATTAAATCCTAGACACTCTCACGTCACATTATCTCCTTTAAAGTAGTGCCCGAGGCTGCCGATCTAGAGCTCTGAAAATGGAAAAAAAAATACAATAAAAATACTCGTTTAACCCATTCGAAATTAAATTCTAAATCATGACAGTTTTCTGAAAAGTGAAATACCTATGTTTCTATATCAGTGGTGCTCAATATTTCATGTCAAGGACCCCCACAAATTATATGTAATTGGCCGCCGACCCCCATCTGAAAATATGTTGTTCCAAGGACCCCCACCCAGAAGCAATGATTTGAGTTCAAAACTCTGTAACAATATAATTATATTCAATGATTTCAGGCACGTTTTCACGATTTGCTGATTTGTTCCTGTGTGTCAGCTCTATTTGAGCCTGGCTACCATAACAACACCACCATACGATTTGCAAAGAAATACATGAACCACTAAACAATACTCTCCTACAAAGGAAGGCCAAAGGACAGCATGATGGCCTAGCCAGATCACAGCCCATACAGGGATGATCTTTACGTTCAGGACTAGTGCAGATCACAGCCCATACAGGGATGATCTTTACGTTCAGGACTAGGTCAGATCACAGCCCATACATACAGGGATATTCTTTACGTTCAGGACTAGGCCAGATCACAGCCCATATGGGGATGATCTTTACGTTCAGGACTATAGACCAGATCACAGCCCATATGGGGATGATCTTTACGTTCCGGACTAGGCCAGATCACAGCCCATATGGGGATGATCTTTATGTTCAGGACTAGGCCAGATCACAGCCCATTACGGGGATGATCTTTACGTTCAGGACTAGGCCAGATCACAGCCCATATGGGAATGATCTTTATGTTCAGGACTAGGCCAGATCACAGCCCATACATACAGGGATGATCTTTACGTTCAGGACTAGGCCAGATCACAGCCCATACATACAGGGATGATCTTTACGTTCAGGACTAGGTCAGATCACAGCCCATATGGGGATGATCTTTACGTTCAGGACTAGGCCCAGATCACAGCCCATACAGGGATGATCTTTACGTTCAGGACTAGGCCAGATCACAGCCCATATGGGGATGATCTTTACACTCAGGACTAGGCCAGATCACAGCCCATATGGGGATGATCTTTACACTCAGGACTAGGCCAGATCACAGCCCATACGGGGATGATCTCTGTAACAATATATATTCAAAGATTTCAGGCACATTTTCACGATTTTTTCTAAAATAGCAGGCCTACAAGCTCATAGCGCGGCACTCGGTGCCGCGCTATGAGCTTGTAGATGATGTATGAGCCGTTATGATTTAGAAGACATTATTTTAATAAACAGTTTTCTGAAAACAACCTTTGTTCGGTTGAATATTTCTACGGAGGAAATGCAAACGCAGTGAATACAAACAGTTGACTCAAACAGCCACCTTGACTGGAGACCAACTCACAAACGAGTGACACTCGGGCAACGATGGAACGCATGTTTGTACTTCGTGGCGTTGTGAGCTTGTTGATCGGCTGTTTTCGAGCGCATGACACACACACACATAACGCAGGCTTGACACGCAAATGCAAAGGAGGCGTTGGCGCCATATCGTGCGGACGAAGGTGGCGTGCGGGCGAAATGAGAGGAAAAGAATGTCTCCACTGACTCAGATTGTTGACCTCATCCTTAACCCATTCAGGACTGAGACTAGATTCTACAGTTTTCTAAAAATCATGAAGTTTTCTGAAAAACCTCCTGTTTCTGTGTCAGTGGTTCTCAAACTATTTCACGTCAAGGACCCCCAGAATGATATGTATAATTAGCCGCGGACCCCCATCTGAAAATATGTTGTTCCAGGGACCCCCCCGCAGAAGCAAAGATATGTGTTAAAAACACTGTGAATGAATATATATTCAAAAATGTGGGCCACATTTCCACAATTCAAAAAATACAGATCTGCTATAATTTTTCCAAAAGAGAAAGTTAAAAAAATAAATGGTTAAAGTGGTCAAACACTAAAGCGACACAGTATCTGCGTCGTTTTCCCGTCCTAAATGGGATAATGTGACTCAGGGCTTGTCCTGGATACCAACGTTCCCAGGCAGCTACTCTTCTGTTCCCAAAAAAAAAGAGAAAAGAAAAAAATGACACGTAACTTTTAGTCGGTGGCATCCTATATCCTTCCCTCTCCTCATGTCTCCTTTCTGCCTCTCTTCTCCAACACACAGGAAACTCGATTGGGGATGACGCCATTGACCTTAATACCACAGGTGCTCTCATTGAAGAGAGGAGCCAGTTTCCCAAACCATAAAGCTCTGCTCCGGTGTTCTCACCAATGGATGGATTTAATTTCACCTGTCGCTATGTCGTTACAACAGGGCGTTGAGGGGGTGGGGGGGGGGGGGGGGGGTGGGGTGGGGGAGGAAGGAAGGGAATTTCCCCCCCTCCCACCCCACCTCCCCCCCGGATACCTAGCTTTTACTCCCTCCTGGCCAAAACGACTGTTTCCTGACACCGTTTCTCAAGTGGAAGAAGGCCGGTTGACATCACCTTCTCATAGCCCCCCACCCGTCCTCGGGTTTCAGGAGGAAAGTA
>NC_137876.1:3447522-3464315 GCF_963924005.1 Protomyctophum bolini | reverse complement strand
GTCACAGATCACTGCTGAAATCTTTGAAGGGGGAATGCTCTATTTTGACATTTCTGGTCAGTTTCAAATGGTCATATCTTCTTCATTTCCCCCCCAATTCCAATGAACAATACATCATATGAAAGGTTACAGTGTGCAGTTTCATAATATGTAAAGAACTGAAAAATGACCATGGCCCCCTTGTATATCAAACTACTGTCCCCGGTCACATGTACACTCGAGTACACTTCTAACATTGCAGTATTGATACTTGTTCCTTATAAGTAAAACATCGTGCAATATGGACTGGCAGCAGAAAACAACAGCCTGACAGGCCGGTGGGCGAACCAGCCGCGCAAGACGGCGATCCGACGAACAACAGCCGCATGCCCGCATCCATCCAGCGGTGAATTATTCATCACAGGCAAAGCGCCGGTCCACCCTCTGAGCTATACACGCAGATATTAAGTGGGAAGTCCTCTTTGGTGTTTCAAGCATTCTGCTCTACTTTAGCTATTGAAAAATAGCAGATCTACAAGCTCATAGCGCACCACCGAGTGGCGCGCTACGAGCTTGTAGGTCTGCTATTTAAAAAATAAAAATAAAAAGTGGTGCAAATCTTTGAATGTATATATTCTTTCAGAGCGAACGTTTTTTACTCAAATCTTTGCTTCTGGGCGCAAGGTCCCTGGAACAACATATTTTCAGATGGGGGTCGGTGGCCAATTACATATATTTTTGGGGGTCCTTGACATGAAAATGTTTGAGAACGACTGACATAGAAACATGTCAGGATTTAGAAGATATTTGTAGAATCCTTCCCAGGTCAAAATGGGTTAAGCCGTTTGGACCTGAGGACCATTGCACAAAATATCTTCTAAATCCTGACAGTTTTCTAGAAAAACCCTCATGTTTCTGTTTCTGTGTCAGTCGTTCTCAAAAGATTCTTGTGAAAAAATATATTAAATTGGCCGCCGACCCACCATCTGAAAATATGTAGTTCCAGGGACCCACCCCCCCCCCCCCCCCACCCCACCCCACCAGAAGCAAAGATTTGAGTTAAAAACGTTCGCTCTGAAAGAATATTCCAACTTTGCGCCACATTTTCACGATAAAAAAAATATATATATCAGACCTACAAGCTTATATCACGGCACTCAGTGCTGTGAGGTGCTATATGAGCTTGTAGATCTGCTATTTTTCAACAGCTAAAGTATAACATGATGCTTAAAACACCAAAAGGGGTTCCTGTTAAGAATGGGTTAATTAACAAACACTAATAATTCACCGCTCAACACACCGCCACCGACTCACCCGGGCCCGTGGCACGATTATTTGTGTGCATGCGCGTTGTGCACACACACACACACACACACACACGCACACAACCACACACACACACACACACGCCTGACAACTACTATGCCCTACTTCGCACCCTAGCTCTCCCACCAGCACCCCCCCCCCCCCTCTCTCTTTCCCGCCTCCCATGCCCTGATTATGTCTTATTTCTCAATGCCTAGAGTCTATGGGGTGTTCAGAGATGTGTGTGTGTGTGTGTGTGTGTCCGGATATGTACTGTATTCATGTGCATCACACACACACACACACACACACACACACACACACACACATACATTATGCACAGGGCACACGTGTCATGTACACACTCCTCCACGCACCACGTATACATACAACACAGCCAAGTTCATTTACAAATCACACACCGTAAACCAAACATCGCCTCCTATATACTGTACTGTACGCCTTATTTATTTACAAAGAAGCCAGGAGAGAGAGAGAGAGAGGGAGAGATACACATTTCTTCGCTCTACATCCGTCCGTAACGAGAAAAGGGAAACCCATGAAATAGATCCTCGAAAATATAGCCCTCGTCGACGTCGTATGGCCTAGATGCCAGTGTGTGTGTGTGTGTGTGTGTGTGTGTGTGTGTGTGTGTGTGTGTGTGTGTGTGTGTGTGTGTGTGGCGGACAGCTTCCCCTCGGGTGTTGCTTGCGTTATTGCATACGTTACGCACACAGCCACCCCTCGAGAGTCGTCCCCTCCCCTAACTAGGTGCATTTACCCGATACTGTTATTGAATTAAAAACAAAAGTTTTATTGTATTTTTTACTTCTTTACTTGTAAATGGTAAATGGTGCATTTATATATTTATATTATATATTTATCCAAGGCGCTTCACATATATTGTGCATTACATTCACCCATTCTTCACACACACATTCATACACTGATGGTGGCAGAAACCATGCAAGGCACCAACCAGCACATCAGGAGCAATTAGTGGTTCAGAGTCTCTTGCTCAAGGACACTTTGACACTAACTCTGGGGGAGCCCACAGGGTTCGAACAGGCGACCTTGTGGTTACCATCCAGCCACTCTACCCACTGAGCCACCGCCGCTGCCGAGAATTCAAGTTTCATTCAATCTATTTGAAAATAGCTGGTCTACAAGCTCACAACCAATCACATTGCGACGTGTTCTGAGCTTGTATAGTGCTGCTATTTTGTCAAAAGTTTGACAAATTCTGAAATAAGATTTGTACTGTACTTTCTTTTACTTAAAGTAAAGCCAATTTCCTGTTTCTGTAGAGTGATTCAGGCATTTAGCATGACGCTCTTAATCCAGAGCGATTTACAGTAAAGCACGAACAAAGAATTTAAAAAAGAAATCATGGCAATACATACAAAGTATAGTTATCATGAATCATACGTAAGCTAAGAACGTAACAGTGGAATATCTATGTAATGAAACTATGCATATATATATATATATATATATATATATATATATATATATATATACACACACAGTGCTATGTTTACATAAAATGCTATAAGTCTACATAAACTGCTCTCTAAGGTGACATTCACACCAGAAAGCTTTACTGCGATTAAAACGAATTCTGCTGCGTATTGTCAGAAAATGCACTTCGTTTGGGCAGGTGGCTCTCATTCGAATACTAATGCGCATCAAAAAACGGGGGTTTCGCTTCGCTTCCAATCGCACTTGATTTCGATTCGGTGCAGGTGGGAATGCAATCCGTAAGCAAATAAAGGAAATGAAGCAAACTATGTGTGGCGGATAAGGAGCTAAACACAGTTGGAGGCGGAGAAGGGATATTCATTTTACGTATAGTACGAAGATGTCCCGTTAGGTTACCATGTGACGTGGTCAAATAAGGAGACCGAACGAAGCCCTCATCGAAATATGAGGACGAGCACATTAATCTATTGCTTAAAGGGACACTTCACCCTTTTTGCAAAAAAATATATGTTAATGACATTTAGAAGCTTTAGAACACTTTCCTGGGGGTCTTTATGTGTGTAATATGTGGTTTTAGATATTTTAGATTGTAGCAGTGAGCCTGTTGTCTCTGATGTCATGGACACTGGGCTCACTTCCTTCCTGGACTACATGTTGTCTCAGTAAGACAGCTCTCCCCCCTATCCACAAGGATGAGCAGTGCACCAAAGAATTATGGGAATTGTAGTCGAGGAAGGTAGTGAGACCAGTGTCCATGACATCAGAGACAACAGGCTCACTGCTACAATCTAAAATATCTAAAACCACATATTACAGTATACAGTACTTAAGTCAATGTATTTGCCATGCACCACTGACGGCAAATAAGGCTTGTATAAATATATATATATATATATATAGTTTTAAATTCAGACTTATTTTTACATCACGGCATTGCGACTTTTACTTAAAAGTTAAAAAGAAATCCGAGTATGCCACCCACCATACCGCTCACGGCACGGTCCCGCCGCCGCAGCCCAGGAGAGAGAGAGAGAGAGAGAGAGAGAGAGAGAGAGAGAGAGAGAGAGAGAGAGAGAGAGAGAGAGTCGAGGTGAGGCGAGTCGGGACGTCCGACACGACACCGTTTCCCCAAAGGGGGGGGGGAGGGGGGAAGAGGGGGGGGGGCAAAGTTCCCCCCAGGGCCGGAAATACGCCCCGTATGACATCAGTAAGTACCTCCAACAATAGACCTTTTGTTGCGTTCTCTTGGCTCCGGAGGGCGGGGGGGGGTGGTGTGTGTGTGTGTGTGTGTGTGTGTGTGTGTGTGTGTGTGTGGGGGGGGGAGGGGAGACGGAGGGGGGTTAAAGAGGTCTCACTTCCCAGGGCAGGTCATTGAGCTCTGAAATATGTCGTCTGAGGTCATCGGGAAGCTGTAGTTTTTGTGGAGCGCTGCATGGCTGCTCTCTCTCTCTCTCTCTCTCTCTCTCTCTCTCTCTCTCTCCCTGTAACTCATCTTGGCATTGTTGTTGTCATCCTGGGCTGAGGTTGGATTTAGTGCAAAACGAGAAGTCGCCGTCGGGCCGTGCGTGCGTGTGTGCGTGCGTGCGTGTGTGCGCAGGCTATAGTGTGTGGCTGCTCTCTCTCTCTCTCTCTCTCTCTCAGTGATAGTGTGTCGCCCAGGGGTCACCCGAGACGCGACTGAAGGGCATGAGGACCTGCCGGACGATGCGAGGCGTACGGTCGGTCAGTCAGTCATAGACTAAAGGGCTCCATTTTCGTCACCGCTAAACCCCTTTAATATCCCTGAACTTCTTTGCCTTTTCTTTTTTTTTTTTACTATTTTGCAAAACATTTTTGAATAGTTAAAATGGCCTGCAGTCTACAGCTCACAACGTGTCAATGTAGATTGGCTAGATGAACTATTCAAAAATAGAGCTATGTGTGTGATGGGTGGCTGGGTGCGTCCGAGCACGAAGACAGCATGGTTGTTTTTCACCACCTGTGCGTAACCTAACACACACACAAACACACACGCACATATTAACTGTATATATGGTGATTTCTGGTGACAGTGACAGTACAGTATAGAGTAGAGGGTACAGTAGAGGGACCCCCACACGGTAACTCATTTATCAACCGTTTCGGACGCGGGGCGGCTCACCGGAATCAGGCCGGCACCCTGGGGTGCATTCCTGTGGGTCTGGAAAACTCCCACTACCCCCCCCCCCAGCCCGGGGACCCCCAGAAGGAGTTGCACCACTCTCTTCACACGAGTGTGATTCTTTTTTTTTAACCGTTAAAAAAATCATTTTTGAACTGTTCAAAAAATCATTGTTGAACAGTTCAAAACATCATTTTTGAACTGTTCAATTAGCCAGAACGAGGTACGACTCGTCCAAAAGGTCTGCTGTCAGTTTGGAGCGAAGAGAGCCGGCCGGGGCTCTTCAGGAAGACGAATGGTATGTGTGGAGAGAGAGAGGGGCGAGAGCGTTTTCCTTTGTGTCTGTGTGCGCGTACGTACGTGCGTGCGTGTATGCATCTGTGTGACTGTGTGTGTGTGTGTGTGTGTGTGTGTGTGTGTGTGTGTGTGTGTGACTGTGTGTGCACACTATGGGATTAAGTTACAATCTATGGATGCAGAGAAGCTGACCTAGCTACTTTGGCTGCCATATATCTCCTCATCCTCCCCCCCCTCCTCCTCCTCCTCCTCCTCCTCCTCCTCCTCCTCCTCCTCCTCCCCCCACTCCTCCTCCTCCTCCTCCTCCTCCTCCTCCTCCTCCTCCTCCTCCTCCTCCCCCCACTCCTCCTCCTCCTCTCCTCCTCCTCCTCCTCCTCCTCCTCCTCCTCCTCCTCCTCCTCCTCCTCCTCCTCCTCCTCCTCTCCTCCTCCTCCTCCTCCTCCTCCTCCTCCTCCTCCTCCTCCTCCTCCTCCCCCCACTCCTCCTCCTCCTCCTCCTCCTCCTCCTCTCCCCCTCCCCCTCCTCCTCCTCACTCCCCCATCAATGTTTCAACCTTTCAGCCTCTCCTCCTCCTCATCCTCCTCACTCTTCCTCTCATCTCCTCCTCCTCCTCACTCCCCCATCAATGTTTCAACCTTTCAGCCTCTCCTCCTCACTCAATGTTTCAACCTGTCAGCCTCACTGGAAAGTCGTGTTAGCGTCAAAATGTACTTAAAGTACCAAAAGTAGAAAGTATAGTCTTTGTGCCGAATGTCCGCATTTCATGTTTTCAAATGTATACAAAAAAAACAATGTGAAAATAGCCGATCTACAAGTTCACAATGCGTCGCATCTATAGGGCTGAAGTGGCTTTTTTATAATCAAAATCTACAAAGTAACTATAGTAACTAAAGTTGCCAAATAATTGTAGTAGTGGAGTAAAAGTACCCCCAGAAAATGTGGCGTAAATCTTTGAATATATATTATTCTTTCAGAGCGAACGTTTTTAACTGAAATCTTTGCTTCTGGGGGGGGTCCCTGTAACAACATATTTTCAGATGGGGGTCGGCGGCCAATTACATATCATGTTTTGTGGTCCTTGACATGAAATATTGAGCACCACTGATAGAATCATAGGCAATTCAGAAAACTAAATTAAATGAAATGTCGACTTCAGGCCTAAATGGGTTAGGTCTGATTTTGATTGTCGACAAGTGCTAGACCAACGATTGGCCAGTGTTTTGACAAGAGCTTTTGTCAATATGTTCTAAAAATCAACATGAAACAGAAAACTTTAACATTTTGGTTCATGTTTGAGAACATTTTGATTTAATCCATAAGCAAATTATATTATTGTATATATTTTACTACTTGCACTTCAACCATTCAACCATTCAAAAATAGCCAATATATAGGCCTAGTTCAGGGGTAGGCAACCTTTATTATCAGAAGAGCCATTTTTGGCCCAAGAACGTATTGCAATTCTATCTGGAGCCGCAAAATATGTTTGCTTTAATTAAGCAAACTTTCATTATTTGTTTCTTTTATTATTACATTTTATTGTTTGCTAATTTCTCAAAGCATGTCAAGTATACTGTATACCAGTAAGCCAGCAGCATTGGTGGTGAAAACAAACATAGATGTCTTATCATGAATACATTCTTCTATTCTTCCATTTTCCTTCATTAAATATGATTCTTATTTTTATCTGGTATATATAGGCAACATTGTTTTGCAATATCAAAATGAATGAATAACCTTATGCCTACTACAAATCCAATAATAAATTATGATTAAATGTAAAAAAAAAAAAGAAAAGAAAAAAATAACTTCTTATTCCTTGTCATACTTCTTTGCCGTAGCAACTGGGAGCCACGGGAGAGGGCCTATAAGAGCCACATGTGGCCCTTATAGAGCCACAGGTTGCCTACCCCTGGCCTAGTTGAAAACCTTCGCCAATGTTCAAAGTGGTTCAAAATCTGGACACATCGTCTGCATAATATTGCTGATGCCGTCCCAGTTGACGACCTATGCCCCGTCTCGGTCCCGCATGCAGGGACCGAGAAGTGACTTCATACATTGCATACAGGACAGGCATGCAGTACACGGTGACAACATGCCACATCAGTACATTGTGGTGCAACACATCATGGCCATGACTGATAGCCACCACAGGTTGACTGAGTGCTCTCCATACCCGAGGCCTTTCCCCGGCACCAGCCCACATGAACTGTATAATTGAGGGAAACGCTGGCATGCTGGCCTGCAGTTACCTGAGAGGTGTCTGTCTGCGTGGGCCTCTATAGCCCCTGTCCAAACGTAACCACAACGGGCTCCGCGCGGCGGGGCAGGAGTGAGGGGGGGGGGGGACACGAGCCAATTACATAATTCGGACCACCACCAGTGCGGACCCACCGCACAGCCGTTTAACCCCTTCAGACCTGGAGGACGATTCTACAATATTGTCTTCTTAATTAAAATCCTGACAGTTTTTCTGTCAAAAACCTCATGTTTCTCAAACGTTGTCATGTCAAGGACCCCCACAAATATTATGTAATTGCCCGCCGAGCTCCCCATCTTAAAATATGTTGTTCCAGGGACCTCCTCCCCCCCCCCCAGAAGCAAAGATTTCAGTTAAAAAGACGTTCGCTCTGAAAGAATATATATATATATATATATTCAAAGATTTGGGCCTGCACATAGCAGACCTATACAAGCTCGTAGCGCGGCACTCGGTGCTTGTAGATCTGCTATTTTTCCAATAGCTAAAGTATAACATTAGTGCTTTAAAACACCAAAAGGGGGTTCCCCGTTCGTCCAGAATGGGTTAAGCTAATCTGGGTGTGAGCCGGAGCCTCTTGGCAGGAGGACAGCGGAGAGGGGTTTGACACGAGGGCCTGTTTTTTGGGGGGTATTTTCAGGACGCTCGCGGGACACTATAACCCATTCTGACCTGAGATCAGATTCATACGAGGTTTCCACTGGACACACACTGGTCTGATCAACCCATTCTGACCTGAGATCAGATTCTGAAAATGTCAGTCGTTCTTCGATTTTTTTCAAAAATAGCAGACCTACAAGCTCGTAGCGCGCCACTCGGTGGCGCGCTATGAGCTTGTAGATCTGCTATTTTTTCAATAGCTAAAGCATAACATGATGCTAACACCAAAACGGGTTCCCGTTCCGAATGGGATAAAGACAAAACCAAGCCAAGTTCCTCCGAAATGCGAATCATTTGGCTTCCCACAAAGCTTCCCCGTCGAGAAGGTGACTCACAATATACACTCTCTCTCTCTCTCTCTCTCTCTCTCTCTCTCTCGCTCTGTCTCTCTGTCTCTCTCTCTCTCTCTCTCTGAAATAAGTGATGACATTTATTTTCTTTTACAATCTCAGCTCACTGTTGAAAACACACCAGGTTCTATCTCTAGTTTGGCAGCAGAAAAGAAAAAGAGAAACTCTTCTGGACGGATGTTTAAAAGAACAATTTAGTCTAGTGTTGGTTTGACTTGATCTGGACCCCCAATAGAGACGTCACTAATTGGTCCAGGTTCTGCCCCGTCTTGTTGGGACTGAGAGACTTCTAATCCCTGCCAATCAACTGAACCAGGCAACTGAACGACCACCAGACTAAGCCCCACTCACAGTCACTCCCCATGCCGTTGGTGTTGGACTGCAAGCAGTCAGCAAAACGGCAGATTAAATCCTAGACACTCTCACGTCACATTATCTCCTTTAAAGTAGTGCCCGAGGCTGCCGATCTAGAGCTCTGCAAATGGAAAAAAATACAA
Source organism: Protomyctophum bolini (assembly GCF_963924005.1). Taxonomy (NCBI): domain Eukaryota; kingdom Metazoa; phylum Chordata; class Actinopteri; order Myctophiformes; family Myctophidae; genus Protomyctophum; species Protomyctophum bolini. The sequence continues at coordinate 3,455,345 of NC_137876.1, read as the reverse complement.
TAAAAATACTTGTTTAACCCATTCGAAATTAAAAAAAAAAGTCTTCTAAATCATGACAGTTTTCTGAAAAGTGAAATACCTCATGTCAAGGACCCCACAAATTATATGTAATTGGCCGCCGACCCCCATCTGAAAATATGTTGTTCTAGGGACCCCCACCCAGAAGCAATGATTTGAGTTCAAAACTCTGTAACAATATATATTCAATGATTTCAGGCACATTTTCACGATTTGCTGATTTGTTCCTGTGTGTCAGCTCTATTTGAGCCTGGCTACCATAAACAACACCACCATACGATTTGCAAAGAAATACATGAACAACTAAACAATACTCTCCTACAGAGGAAGGTCAAATGACGGCATGATGGCCTAGTCAGATCACAGCCAATATGGGGATGATCTTTACGTTCAGGACTAGGCCAGATCACAGCCCATACATACAGGGATGATCTTTACGTTCAGGACTAGGCCAGATCACAGCCCATACATACAGGGATGATCTTTACGTTCAGGACTAGGCCAGATCACAGCCCATACATACAGGGATGATCTTTACGTTCAGGACTAGGCCAGATCACAGCCCATATGGGGATGGTCTTTACATTCAGGACTAGGCCAGATCACAGCCCATATGGGGATGGTCTTTACATTCAGGACTAGGCCAGCTCACAGCCACATACGGGGATGGTCTTTACATTCAGGACTAGGCCAGATCACAGCCCATATGGGGATGGTCTTTACGTTCAGGACTAGGCCAGATCACAGCCCATATGGGGATGGTCTTTACGTTCAGGACTAGGCCAGATCACAGCCCATATGGGGATGGTCTTTACGTTCAGGACTAGGCCAGATCACAGCCCATATGGGGATGGTCTTTACATTCAGGACTAGGCCAGCTCACAGCCACATACGGGGATGGTCTTTACATTCAGGACTAGGCCAGATCACAGCCCATATGGGGATGGTCTTTACATTCAGGACTAGGCCAGATCACAGCCCATATGGGGATGGTCTTTACGTTCAGGACTAGGCCAGATCACAGCCCATATGGGGATGGTCTTTACGTTCAGGACTAGGCCAGCTCACAGCCACATACGGGGATGGTCTTTACATTCAGGACTAGGCCAGATCACAGCCCATATGGGGATGGTCTTTACATTCAGGACTAGGCCAGATCACAGCCCATATGGGGATGGTCTTTACGTTCAGGACTAGGCCAGATCACAGCCCATATGGGGATGGTCTTTACGTTCAGGACTAGGCCAGATCACAGCCCATATGGGGATGGTCTTTACATTCAGGACTAGGCCAGATCACAGCCCATATGGGGATGATCTTTACGTTCAGGACTAGGCCAGATCACAGCCCATATGGGGATGATCTTTACATTCAGGACTAGGCCAGATCACAGCCCATATGGGGATGGTCTTTACATTCAGGACTAGGCCAGATCACAGCCCATATGGGGATGATCTTTACATTCAGGACTAGGCCAGATCACAGCCCATATGGGGATGGTCTTTACATTCAGGACTAGGCCAGCTCACAGCCCATATGGAGATGATCTTTACATTCAGGACTAGGCCAGATCACAGCCCATATGGGGATGATCTTTACATTCAGGACTAGGCCAGCTCACAGCCCATATGGAGATGATCTTTACATTCAGGACTAGGCCAGATCACAGCCCATATGGGGATGATCTTTACATTCAGGACTAGGCCAGATCACAGCCCATATGGGGATGATCTTTACATTCAGGACTAGGCCAGATCACAGCCCATATGGGGATGATCTTTACATTCAGGACTAGGCCAGCTCACAGCCCATACGTACGGGGATGATCTCTGTAATAATATATATTCAAAGATTTCAGGCACATTTTCACGATTTTTCAAAAATAGCAGGCCTACAAGCTCATAGCGAGGCACTCGGTGCCGCGCTATGAGCTTGTAGATGATGTATGAGCCGTTATGATTTAGAAGACATTATTTTAATAAACAGTTTTCTGAAAACAACCTTTGTTCGGTTGAATATTTCTACGGAGGAAATGCAAACGCAGTGAATACAACAGTTGACTCAAACAGCCACCTTGACTGGAGACCAACTTACAAACGAGTGACACTCGGGCAACGATGGAACGCATGTTTGTACTTCGTTGCGCTGTGAGCTTGTTGATTGGCTGTTTTCGAGCGCATGACACCCCGCGCGCAACACACACATAACGCAGGCTTGACACGCAAATGCAAAGGAGGCGTTGGCGCCATATCGTGCGGACGAAGGTGGCGTGCGGGCGAAATGAGAGGAAAAGAATGTCTCCACTGACTCAGATTGTTGACCTCATCCTTAACCCATTCAGGACTGAGACTATAGATTCTACAGTTTTCTAAAAATCATGACAGTTTTCTGAAAAACCTCCTGTTTCTTGTGTCAGTTGTTCTCAAACTATTTCACGTCAAGGACCCCCAGAATGATATGTATAATTAGCCGCGGACCCCCATCTGAAAATATGTTGTTCCAGGGACCCCCCCCCCGCAGATGCAAAGATGTGTGTTAAAAACACTGTGAAAGAATATATATTCAAATATGTGCGCCACATTTCCACAATTCAAAAAAGCAGATCTACAGATCTGCTATAATTTTTCCAACAGAGAAAGTTAAAAAAAAAATTGTTAAAGTTAGTCAAACACTAAAGCGACACAGTATACGCGTCGTTTTCCCGTCCCAAATGGGATAATGTGACTCAGGGCTTGTCCTGGATACCAACGTTCCCAGGCAGCTACTCTTCTGTTCCCAAAAAAAAAGAGAAAAGAAAAAAATGACACGTAACTTTTAGTCGGTGGCATCCTATATCCTTCCCTCTCCTCATGTCTCCTTTCTGCCTCTCTTCTCCAACACACAGGAAACTCGATTGGGGATGACGCCATTGACCTTAACCCATTCAGGCCTGACGTCGGAATTTTTAAAAATGTCTTTTTTTTTAAATGTCTTTTTTTTTCTTTCAGAAAAACCTCATGTTTCTACATCAGTGGTTCTCAATATTTCATGTCAAGGACCCCCAAAACTATATGAAATTAGCCGCTGACCCCCCCATCTGAGAATATGTTGTTTCAGGGACACCCCCCTCCTAGAAGCAAAGATTTGAGTTAAAAACGTTCAATCTGAAAGAGTATATATATTCAAAGCTTTGCACCAACATGTTCATGATTTTTCAAAAACAACAGACCTACAAGCTCGTAGCGCGCCACTCGGTGGCGCGCTATGAGCTTGTAGATCTGCTATTTTTCAATATCTAAAGCACGACATGATGCTTTAGAACACCAAAATGGGTTCCCGCCCAGAATGGGTTAATACCACAGGTGCTCTCATTGAAGAGGGAGCCAGTTTCCCAAACCATAAAGCTCTACTCCGGTGTTCTCACCAATGGATGGATTTAATTTCACCTGTCGCTATGTCGTTACAACAGGGCGTTGGGGAGGGGGGGGGTGGGGGAGGGAGGAAGGGAATTTCCCCCCCTCCCACCCCCACCCCCCCCCGGAGACCTAGCTTTTACTCCCTCCTGGCCAAAACGACTGTTTCCTGACACCGTTTTCTCAAGTGGAAGAAGGAAGGCCGGTTTGGTTGACATCACCTTTCTCATAGCCCCCCACCCACCCCCTGGATCAGGCAGACATGCATGCTCGTCCTCGGGTTTCAGGAGGAAAGTAGCCGTGTCACGTATATATACACAGGAACGTGAAGGGAAGGGATGGGGGGGGGGGAACACACACACACACACACACACACACACACACATAGGGTCATCAAGACCAGGACTAACAGACTGAAGGACAGTTTCTACCCCAGAGCAGTCATAGCTCTAAACACTTGAACTCTGACACTGTCTCGACACTTTATGAACTAAAATGACTTACTGTGCAATATGCGTTAAATGTTTGTATTTTGTGTGAGTATTATGCATTTTGTTTTAAATGCACTGAGCTGGTTTGCAATTCAATTTCGTTGTCTCGTACAATGACAATAAAGATATTCTGATTCTGACACACACACACACACACACACACGACACACACACACACACACACACACACACACACACACACACACACACACACGACACACACACACACACACACACACTCGCGGTGCAGAAGAGGGAGGTGTGTGTGTTCACCGCACCACTAGGGAAGTCGTCCAAATCAAACAAGGAAGCAGGAATACCACGAATTCAGAAAAGGAATTAATATAATATAGACCACAATATGCTACAGTCGGATATATAGAAGGTGAACTTGTTGTACAGTATATGACAGTGATGTACAGTAAAAAAAGGTTTTCAATGTAATGAGTCCCGGGGATGCAGGGATGGTCTTTTATAGAATGAGTCCCAGGGACATTTTATTAGTCCCACTTCAAACGACGTTAGGAGTCATATTTTTTTTCTTTTTTTTTTTTTTACAAATTGCAGCATTTAACTCCCATTTCATTTGATATGGTTATAATGTGGTTATATTCATGTAGAAAACAGAAGAAGAAATGATTATTATAACTATAAAGCTAGCAATAAAAACAGTACAGTAGTACAGTGTATATATAGTGCATCTTGTGGATGCAGAGGTCGTTCATTTGACTATAAACTGCGTTTTGGGACGCAAAATGCACCCTATTTTAATCTCAGAGTATACGTGGCATCAGTGTTGTTTTTGGCAGCAAATTTCTATTTTAGTTTTAGTCATAGTCTCTTGAATAGTTTTCACTTAGTTTTAGTCACATTTTAGTCACCTGGAATGTTCTAGTGTTTAGTCTAGTTTTAGTCGACTAAATGTCATACGATTTTAGTCTACTAAATCTAGTTGATTTAGTAGACTAAAATGTGTTTTGACAGGCCTTGATGTCGTAATGACATATTTTACACTTTGGTTGCATGCTGAAAATAGCAGATATACAATCTCGCAACCCAGCATAAAACTGGATCTCTTGTCCACTAGGTCCCTTCCTAACATTTTAGTCTAGTTTTTATTTGTTGACAAAATTGTCAGTATATTTAGTCTTAGTTTTAGTCATCATAGATTCGTTTTTATTTCGTTTTTATTTAGTTTTAGTCAGTGAAAAAAGGTAGTCGACTAACATTTTTCGTCTTAGTTTTAGTCGACGAAAACAACACTGCGTGGTATATACTGTCTTTGTACATCGGACGTACATCCACCAACGCCAAATTCACTCACAATCATCGTTATGAACAAATCCTTGTCTAGCTCCACGTCTTCTACCACCACGCAAAACAAAAAGGGAATAACATAACATAACCATGCCAGGACAAATTTTATCCTTTCATGTCTACCCTCGCGAAGCCTCCGCGTATCAAATATGCAACGGTACTATACGGCGGGCGGGGGTGAATAAGAACGCTGCTAAATTATCCCATTCTGACCTGAGATCAGATTCTAAAAATGTCTTCTTTTTTTTTTTTATATATATTTTTTGTCCCACGATTTTGTAACCCATTTTTCACCCCTGTGTCAATCATCTACTGTGATCCTGGGCTCTACACACCCTCCGCCAACCTAGTCCCCATATATGGGGGACAAGGGGAGAGCAACGGACTTGAACTCATGCTTCCTTCATGCTTGAGTGTCCAAGTTGCTCCTTTACACCTGACAGGGGGGAGTTTCCCTGGTTGAACGTAGCGTGTGGAAGAAACACGTTATTCCAACCAGTTCCTTTCCCCTCCATCAGGCGCCCCGGCTAGCCAGGGGGAGGCAGTTTAGAGACCAGGATTTAAAAATGTCTTCTACATCCTGACAGTTTTCTGAAAAAGCTATGTTTCTATGTGTCAGTCGTTCTTTGATTTTTTCAAAAATAGCAGACCTATACAAGCTCGTAGCGCGCCACTCGGTGGCGCGCTACGAGCTTGTAGATCTGCTATTTTTCAATAGCTATAAAGCATAACATAATGCTATAACACCAAAAGGGTGTCCCCGCCCAAAATGGGTTATTATCGCTGTCAACTGCATGCTTGAATGAGCACATATTGGTGTCTGTGTGGCTTCGGAAGTGCTAATTGGACATGATGAGGCTAATTAGCAGGAGCCCCAAAAGAGCCAGAATAACAACCACTTGGTGTCACTGAATGAGCTCTGCATTCATGCATAGCTCACTTCAGAGCAATTAGCCCAGTTTGGACGGGAACCACCTTTTGGTGTTTTATTAAGCATTATGTTATGCGTTAGCCATGAGAAATAGCAGATCTACAAGCTCATAGTGCGGCACCGAGTGCCGCACTATGAGCTTGTCCCTGGAACAACATATTTTCAGATGGGGGGGTCGGCGATCAATTGCATATTTTTGGGGGTCCTTGACATGAAATAGTCATGAGACCCAATGATATAGAAACAAGAGGTTTTTCAGAAAATTGTCATGATCTTAGAAGACTCGTTAGGACTTTTTAATTTCGACGTCAGGCATATAAATGGGTTAAACTAAATTAATACATAAAATAAATGTTTCCATTTTCCCCCTATTCTTTTGAAAAATCGTGAAAATGTGCCTGAAATCTTTGAATATATATATTGTTACAGTCTAAGCGAGTTTTTAACTCAAATCTTTGCTTCTAGGGGGGGTCCCTGGAACAACATCTTTTCAGATGGGGGTCGGCGGCCAATTACATATAATTCTGGGGGTCCTTGAGATGAAATATTGAGCACCTGCACTGACTGACATATAGAAACATGAGGTTTTTCAGAGAACTGTCATTTTGTAGAATCGTTCCCAGGTCAAAATGGGTTAAAGCACAACACTTCTGTGCTGTCTGGAAGCACTGTGGGAAATGAGACACGGCTTCCTCTGTGTGGGACCAAAACTCATGAATGATGCGCCTGAAACTCACACAACAGTCAGTTACCATAGAATTTCTTTTTTTATACTTTATTCTTTTTTTTAAACTTTTTAAATGCAATTTCTTTATTTTGTATTATTATTATTATTATTATTATTATTATTATTATTATTATTATAAATAAATGGGCGGGGTCCCAGACACAGTATAGTTTAAGACTCTTAAGACCTTTTTTTAATACCTAAGAAAGATATTAATTAAATTTAAAAAAGACCACCACCAATGCATAAAAGTAATCAACTATACTGAAACTAAAATGGATAATGCCTCAACTCCCAACAATTCCAAGTGCTTGTCAGGGTTTAAAAATATGATTATTTTAATAAATAATGATAATTTTGGGGCGAGTCCCCCCAGTTCAAATAGGATAATTGTGGGTGGTCGTGGTGTGGCTTTGAAAAGGTTTGAGAACCACGGCTGTAAGCATCACAGCTGCAGCTAATTAAATACATTTTAGATTTAGTGGCAAAAGTGTCTGTGCTTGAACACTAGGAACGCCCCAAAACCGATCACACCCATTATTAGTTTTATTACCGGCAGCTGCGTTATCAGCTATATAGTTTTTTAACGTGATTATTATGCTTTCACTATTAAAAGTGCTATTCATTAATTTTAGGGACTGAGACAAGATTCTCTACAAAATGTCAGGCTTCATCCACACCTACATAAACGTAGCGTTTTCGTTTTCGTTTTTTAAAATCTCTCTGTCCATACGACACGTTTTTTAAATCTCTCTGTCCATATGACCAATGGCAAGACCCATGCAAAACTCTGTTTACATTGTCCACACGGGAACACACAAGCGGAGTTTTAAAAAAATCCACTGTGGCAGGAGTTTTCCAAAAGATGCGTTTAATATGGACCAAAAACGCGTTTGCGTGTGGGCGACCCCCCCCCCCCAAAACGTAAATATAAAAACCTACGTTTA
>NC_137876.1:3430022-3442522 GCF_963924005.1 Protomyctophum bolini | reverse complement strand
GGGCTCCATCCAATCAACTGAAGTTTATTTTAGCCCAGCAGCCAGCCTGTCGATGTGCGTATTCTACGTCTGCTCTACCCACTGATATAGAAACAAGAGGTTTTTCAGAAAAATTGTCATGATTTAGAAGACTTTATTTTTATTTTTTACGTCAGGCATATAAATGGGTTAAACTAAATTAATAAAATTAAATTAAAATTCCGTTTTTCCCCCTGTACCCCTGTTGCCCCTTAACTGTATGATTCTGACCTCACTGTTTGCGTCTAGTTTTTGTTTTTAAGTTTAGAGATGTTATTTTTCTCAGCCTCTGTTGCTAGTCATGGCTGCCAGTTCCCACCTGATGTTGTGTGGGAGTCCAGACTGCTCCAGACCGTACCGAATAACTGCTACCTTACATAATGTCTTGAGGCTCGGATTGAGGTCTAAGACATACAGGTCGTATCGTCCTCCAAAGAGGATGATACGATCTCCCACCATGCAACAGCACTTATTATTCATCCTTTGTTGGCGTTTCCCCTTGGGCTCAACCTTCTTCCAGGAGAAGGTCTCTGGACTGAATTTCGACACATCACTGAGGAACTTGTTCCAACCGTTCCAAACGTGCCAACCACCAAATATGTACAGCTCTCCATTGTAGGTAAAGGATGAATGATCCTCTCGTTCTTTTGGTAGAAGCTGTGGAGAAGGTGTGTCCAACCATTGGTTGGTCTCTGTGTCAAACACTCTGACGGTGTTGTTTTTGTACGAAACAGAAGTCCACATAGCCCTCATAGTCGCACAGCCCCCAAACACAAACATCTTTGTCCCGATGATGGTAGCAGAGTGACGGTATGAAAAAGGAGGTGGAGTTCCTCTGGTGTTAATTAAAGTCCAGACCATCGTGGTGGTGTCCAACTTGTAGATGTCATTAGTACATCCAGTCTGGGTTAATCCTCCATGAATATACATGACCTTCCCCAAGACACAGGCTGAGTGGTCGTACCTCTCCTCTGGAACGGTCCCAGAAACCTGTGGTTTGAACCATCTGTGGGCGTCAAATGCATAAAGCACATTGCAGTAAGGAATCCCTCCCCAGAGGTAGACGGTATCTTCAATCAGCACAGCTGTGTGGCCCCGGCGCCCAGAGGGAACCTCAAGGTGAGGTTCTCCAGTTCCAGGGGTCACTGGGGTCAACTTCCTCCAGCATAAAGACACTGTGTTGAAGACGTGTACTTCAATGGGATCTCTTCCCCTCTGGTTTCCGTCTCCTCCAAAGCAGTAGATCTCGTGTCCGACCACCACAGCAGCCTGGTCCATCCAATGTTCTCCTGTCAGATGTATCGTCCAGTGAAACATTTCACAGCAGCAGCTCCACCGTCAATGAGTGTTGACAACTAGTTTACAGATGAAGGATGTCAGGATGAAGGCAGCTCGGTTTCCTCGTTGCAAGTCACTAACTGATGTTTAGAATATCGGACACGTCTTTATAGAGAACAATTACACTGTTGTGATGTCCTGGCATGATTATGTCATATTGTCACACAATCTGATTGGCCATTTGGCCAGAACAACCTGTGTCAGAACTATGTCGTCAATCATCCATATTTGGGCATAGGGACGGAGAGAAAGAAAACACAGACAAGCAACTGCCACCGAGTGGCGCGCTACGAGCTTGTAGGTCTGCTATTTTTTGAAAAATCGAAGAACGACTGACATTTTTTTAGAATCTGATCTCAGGTCCGAATGGGTTAATCAGACCAGTGTGTGTCCAGTGGAAACCTCGTATGAATCTGATCTCAGGTCAGAATGGGTTAATGCAATGAGACAGGACTTTTCTGTGTGGATGTCTGGGGCTGACAAGGACAGAAAGTAGTTTTTAGCCACTCAGTGGGCATTCCTGCATAACTTCCTGGTTTGATGATGTCTGAATTGTAGTGTAGAAGTAGAAGTAAAATGATGGAATAATCGCGCACGCACGCACGCACGCACACACAAAAAACGCACGCACGCACACGCACACACACACACACACACACACACACACACACAATGCCGAGAGGCTTCGCTGCATGCCTCCATAAATGTCAGATAAAGCCCTGTGGGCTGCAGGTGTAAACCATTTCCTAACGATACATCATCACCGCACCGTGCCGCTTTGACCTTTGACCCCGGGCCTTTTGTCTCATACAGATCAATACAGGACTGAGGAGGTTCAGTGGGTTCATGTGTGTGTGTGTGTGTGTGTGTGTGTGTGTCTGTGTGTGTGTGTGTGTGTAATGAGTGACAGCGCGCTGCGGTGTGGTGCCCCCCCCCTCCCCACCGCCGCCCCGAATGCATTCCAAGAATAGGCCTCGCTCGCGCTCCCGCGACTTGACCCCTTGACCCCCGCTTCCTTCCTGCTCCGTTCTCCCTCTCTCTCTCTCTCTCTCTCTCTCTCTCTCTCTTCGTACACACATAAGAACAAATGTCCTGTGCTCTGCCTGCAGTGTTTCATGGCCGCCGCCCCAATGTTTGATGGTGTGTTTTGGTCAAACTTTTCAAAAAATATTTAAGACTTTATTTCAGCAAAAAAAAAAAAAGAATCAGGAAAAATAGCAGATCGATCACAGTCGATATAATGGGCCGGCGAAAAGCAAGCCCCCCCCCCCCCCCCCCCGTGAATCATTAGCCGTCAAGCCTCACAAAGCTTCAGGGATCAGCCAACATGCAGAGTGGGGGGGCATTCTGCTACACAATACACTGGTGTAATTCCATTACACTCCGACAGTGAGACTCACTGTACAGCAGGAGTCCTGTACGCTATAGGGCTTTTGTCAAGGACCCCAAAAACTATATGTAATTGGCCGCCGACCCCCCCCCCCCCCCCCCCATCTGAAAATATGTTGTTCCCCCCCCCCCCCCACCCCAGAAGCAAATATTTTTGTTAAAAAAAGTTAAAAACGTTTGCTCTGATATTCAAAGATTTGCACCACATTTTCACGACTTTTAAAAAATAGCAGACCTACAAGCTCGTAGCGCGGCACTCGGTGCCGCGCTATGAGCTTGTAGATCTGCTATTTTATAATAGTAATAATAATTTTATTATATTTATGCTAAATTATAACATAATGCTTAAAACACCAAAGGGGTTCCCGTCCATCCACGCTCAACTGAGTTTGTAGGCCCACTATTTTCCCCCTGAATATCCGCCTATACTACCAAATGCTCCGAATAGAGACGCTATCGGGGGTTCAACTTGTGCTTATAAAACCTTATCGGTTATACTTTTAATTTTAAAAATATATAAAAAAAATCAACAGCCGCTATACACGCGAAGCGATGTTCTCGGAGCTTGTAAGATCTTTTTTTAATCATGTGAGAGTCAGAGATAGGCTATAGGAAAATAAAAAAACAATGCGAATCATTTTGAGATTATTATAATTTTTTGATTATATATCTGCCTATGGTGCAACTATTCCCAAAATAGAGACACCGGGCTTAAAAAAAATGCTTATTATTATTACTATTATTATTATTATTTGTGCAAGCTATACAGTATGATCAGTATAGGCACAAGAGGGTTAATAAACAACAGCTTTAGCCTTAGCTTATAGCAGCCCTCCCATGGAATGTGTGGATTATAACCTCCCCCCCCCCCCCACCCCACCCCCCAAAACAACAAAGACCCTCGCAACGTCCCACCATCTGCCCCCCCCCCCACACACACACACCCCCCCACTGTCTGCACTAATCACCGCCGGCCATGTGGCAAGGTTATCCACCACACAAACCCAACACGCGTGCCAACGCAGTCCCCCCCCGTCCCCCCCGAGGGGGCTAAGATGTTTTCTGGTTTGGATCGGGTGATTTTATCCGTTACGCCCCCCCCCCCCCCCCCCCCCCCCCCCCCCCCCACCCCTTTCCAATCTGCGTGTTTGACTCGTAGACAATATTTCACAATATTTCTTCAACCCGTTCTGACCTGAGATCAGATTCTATAAAAATGTCTATACATACTGACAGTTTTCTTAAAAAGCTACGTTTCTATATGTCAGTCATTCTTCGATTTTTCAAAAATAGCAGATCTACAAGCTCGTAGCGCACCACTCGGTGGCGCGCTATGAGCTTGTAGATCTGCTATTTTTCAATAGCTAAAAGCATAACACAATGCTAACACCAAAAGGGGTTCCCGCCCCAAAATAGGTTAAAAAAAAACAACTATCATATCAGTTGTCTCGTTTTAAATTCCAGGGGGCGGAAAACGACTGTACCGCTTCTTTGACACGTTGAAAAGAAAAAAGGGATTCCTCCACATCCTACGCCACACAGGAGGAGCAACAAGAAGGCATCCGTATGCATGTAAATTGTCTTGTTCTTTGTGTTTATGTCAAATGTGTGTATATATGTGTTCTGCATACTTGCGGCTGCTGCTGTGTCGCAAGACAAATTTCAGTGTGAACTGACAATAAAGCACTATGTCATATCATATCATATCATATCTTATTGCCAGCGTGTCACTCTCGCCGTGAGCATGAATCCCTCATACTGTATACATCCCTCCAGTCGGGGACAAACAATGCTCGTTAAAAGAAAATCTGTTCTAAGCCACCAATAAGAGGTGGCAGCTTTGGCTGCTTGGCAAAGTGCTTTCATGTCAGGAGGAGCACTATCTCTCTCTCTCTCTCCCACACCGGGATTAGACCAGACTAGCTCTTCTGTGCCATCACGGCACATATTATGGTGCTGGTGACAACGTCCCATTGTTGCAAAGGTGCGAACGGATGGATCTTATGAGTGAGCAGTAAAATGCAACAAACAAACACGTATGTACGGCGGCCCCTATATCTCCGCTTTCCTTTTCAATATCCATTTCCAACGCTGAGGAAGACGGCCGCGATACGTTTAATAACCCATTTTAGAACCTGAGGACGACGATTCTATTACGAATGCCTTTTAAATTCTGAAAAAACCCTATATTATGTTTCTGTGTCTGTCAGTCATTTCAAACATTGTCATGTCAAGGACCCCCAAAACTAGATGTGTTTGACCGTCGACCCCCATCTGAAAATATATGTTGTTCCAGGGACCCCCCCCCCCCCCAGAAGCAAAGATATGAGTTAAAAAGGTTCGATCTGAAAGAATATATATATATATATATATAAAGATTTGGGCCATATTTTCAAGTTTCTTTTCAAAAATACCAGACATATAAGCTCGTAGCTCGCCACACGCACGCTACAAGCTTGTAGATCTGCCATTTTAATTACATTACATTACATAATGCTTAAAACACCCAAAAGGGGTTCCCGTTCAGAATGGGTTAATTTTAACACTAACAAGAATTGAGAACAAGCAGTGTTTGAAGAGGTTGCAAATATTTCTCTCGCAATAAAAAACGGGAAAGCATCTGTCACTTTAGATATCGTTGGCTATTCAAAGGTAGCAGAGCAGAGCTCGCGAGCTACTTTTGAAAAAACCTTGAAAGTGTACCGAGAACAACCTGTAGAATCAGGCCTCAGGTCTTAATGGATTAAGTATTAGGAGAAGTGGGGAATTAAGTGCCATAAATACAGCTCCTGGGGAACCGACTGATTAGTGGAATTAAGAAAAGGGAAACGTTGCCAGGTTTGAACCTACGCACACCATTGTTCTGGTATAGCCTATATGATGAGGTGCAGGAAAAAAAATAAACAAACCCCTGCATTGTCTGTGTATTTCTCCACGACATGTTGACATTCTGAAACGGGGATTAGACGACCCAAAATGGGTTAAAAGGACAATTCCGGACAAGGTTGTTTCTTACCTAGATCTGAAGTTGTCCACTGCAGCTCAGAGCGTGAGCGGTGGCGTTTTGCGGTAAATCACTTTATTTTAATCGCTCGAATTTTATGTTTTTTGTAGATATCTGTCGTTCATAATTTAACTCAAATCAGTTTTTTGTCCCACATGGGTTGCCGTAGAGGACTACTGCGGCCTTGAAGGGGACTTTGGATGAAATCACGGGTAAAATCTCGTCTTGCGAGACATCCGGATATGCACATCTATACTCAAAACACTGTGCAGAGGTTTGAGTCATTATGAACGGCACATATCCAACTTTCGAGCGATCAAATAAGCATTTTGTTCACCTGTCACAAGTTACAACACGGGGTGTTTAAAAGTTATATATATATATATATAATGTTTGACACCTGCTGCATGCACGTGCACCATGGCAACTAATGTCGCCGGAGGCTGTTTGCTTAACGATTTTGATTGCTTCCGAGCGGTTCCTGGAACAACATATTTTCAGATGGGGGTCGGAGGCCAATTACAGATAGTTTTGGGGGAAATATTGGGCACCACTGATACAGAAACATGCAGTATTTCAGAAAACTGTCAGAATTTAGAAGACATTCTTTTAAATGTCGTCAGGCTAAAATGAGTCCAGAATTCTCATTTCTACCGCATCGTATACGAGCCAACGTTGCTCGATGAAAATATATATACGATTTGCGTCAACAATGACACTGTAGGAATTACAGAGATCGGTTATTATTGCAACGTGAAGCATTTTGGATCAATTTCTTAAAACACTGTATTTCCTAAAAGGTCTAAATGAAGAATTGGTGTTAAACTGTTTTCTATGAATAACTTTTTTTGTAATGTCGATTCTGAAATGAGACAATGATTTCTTATAATAATAATTATGCATGTTCACTACTATGTATGTCTTTAACCCATTCTGAACGGGAAACCATTCTGGTGTTAGCATCATGTTATGCTTTAGCTATTGAAAAATAGCAGATCTACAAGCTCGTAGACCTATACGAGCTTGTAGGTCTGCTATTTTTGAAAAATCGAATAACGACTGACATTTTTAGAATCTGATCTCAGGTCAGAATGGGTTAATCAGACCAGTGTGTATCCAGTGGAAACCTCGTATGAATCTGATCTCAGGTCAGAATGGGTTAATTTACTGTATGAATTAGTCATCACTCATCCACTCATACATAAAAAGACTGCAGAAACGAGGGAAGGATTGGCAGGCAGAGACGAGGAGGGAGAGAAAGGCATGACGCAAACAAAAACAGAAACAGAAAAAGAGGTGACAGGGAAATAGAGATATAGGTACAGTGTAGTTACAGTATAGCCTGCATGTGAGGCTGAGAGAAGGCAATAAATAAATAAAAGAGGGGCCGACGGGCGGGGGGGTGTGGGGGGGGGGGACAGGAGAATGAGGCAGGGATGCGTGATGAGGAGCATCTAAGAAAGGCAGACATGAAAAAGAGATATATATCTTAGAAAGGCATGAGAGAAAAACAGAGATGATGCAGGAGGAGGAGACGGGAAGGAAAACCAGTCCAGACAGACATGAGGTAGAGTGGGGAAAAAAAGAGAAAGTGAGAGAGGGAGAGAGGTGGGCGTTAACCCATTCTGGGCGGGAACCCCCTTTTGGTGTTTTAAGCATTATGTTATACTTTAGGTATTGAGAAATTGCAGATCTACAAGCTCATAGTAGCGCGGCACTGTAGTAGGTCTGCTATTTTTGAACAATCGTGAAAATGTGTCGCAAATCTTTGAATATATATTATTTCGGAGTGAACATTTTTTTAACTCAAATCTTCAAAAGAAAATCATATTTTGAGATGGGGGGGTCGTCTGAGGCCAATTTCATATAGTCTTTGGGGTGAAATATTTTGAGAACCACTGACGTAAAAATTAAAAACATATATATACGGTTTTTCAGTCAAGATTTAGAAGACATTTGTAGAATCGTTCCCAGGTCAAAATTAAAAAAAATAATGTCTTCTACATCCTGACAGTTTTCTGAAAAAGCTATAATGTTTCTATGTCAGTCGTTCTTCGATTTCTCAAAAATAGCAGACCTACAAGCTCGTAGCGCGCCACTCGGTGGCGCGCTATGAGCTTGTAGATCTGCTATTTTTCCAATAGCTAAAGCATAACATAATGCTAACACCAAAAGGAGTTCCCAGGTCAAAATGGGTTAAGAGAGAGAGAGAGAGAGAGAGCTCCCTCCATCCATCAGCCGTTTCATGTTGCCTTGCTGTGTCTACCCCAGAGCACTCCTCCTCCTCCTCCTCCTGCTATATCTCTCGGGACAGTCCGTCCTCGTCACCTTGGAAGGGGGATGATGGGAAGTGATAATGGGCCAGAGCAGCACACACACACACACACACACATGCACACGTACACACGCGTGGCTGTGACACGGCACGGCGTCCGTCCGTCCGTCCGTCCGTCCATCGCCACTATACGTTTTTTTTTTCCTGCAGCTCAGCACAACTTCTCCAAATCACACGCATGGCTTCACACACACACACGCGTGTGCACGTAGCTCGTTCTCTATGCGATGGCACATGTCTGCACGTAGTATGTAATAGGCACACACACACACACACACACACACACAGTTACGCTCGTGTGTACGCACACTCCATGGGCTCTCCTCTCCTGCACAGTGTGAATTATGGATGGACTTTTACATACCTTGAAAGGGATGCGTGCGTGCGTGTGTGTGTGTGTGTGTGTGTGTGTGTGTGTGTGTGTGTGTGTGTGTGTGTGTGTGTGTGTGTGTGTGTGTGTGTGTGTGTGTGTGTGTGTGTGTGTGTGTGTGTGTGTGTGTGTGTGTGTGTGTGTGTGTGTAAGAGCCTCGCTCCCAGACACGTGGAAGAGAAGAACATGGAAGAAGGCAAAGCGTCGTCAGAATAAAAGAGGCATTGGTGGAAAAACAGACCACTATTCCACAATCTCCGAATGCTATATAGAGTCTGGAACTACACACCTCCTGAATGCTATATATATATGAACTGCCATTGGATGTTCATGTCATATGAAAGCAGGGAATCATAGCTTCAAATTGACATATTGGTTGTTCAGTTTGACCCACCGGTTTTAGAGATATGACTTATAGAGTAATGTCTTGCAGAGAAACAGCGAGTTGAGAAAACAGACAGGTTGAAAGGTTCACTTCTGTGGACTCTAACATTACACCTATAGCTACTTGTTTAAGCATTTATTTCATATTTACATGTCTTCTGTGGTCTCTAACATTACACCTATAGCTACATGTTTAAGCATTTATTTCATATTTACATGTCTTCTGTGGTCTCTAACATTACACCTATAGCTACATGTTTAAGCATTTATTTCATATTTACATGTCTTCTGTGGTCTCTAACATTACACCTATAGCTACATGTTTAAGCATTCATTTCATATTTACATGTCTTCTGTGGACTCTAACATTACACCTATAGCTACATGTTTAAGCATTTATTTCATATTTACATGTCTTCTGTGGTCTAACATTACACCTATAGCTACATGTTTAATCATTTATTTCATATTTACATGTCTTCTGTGGTCTCTAACATTACACCTATAGCTACATGTTTAAGCATTTATTTCATATTTACATGTCTTCTGTGGTCTAACATTACACCTATAGCTACATGTTTAATCATTTATTTCATATTTGCATGTCGATTTCAGCTCTGACACTTATTTCAGACATGCTCTAGTATGTGAAGAGTCTGCCTGTGCTATTAACTCATTTTGGATAAAAAATAAATAAATACAATCTCCTCTGGTGAAAAGCTGGAGTTTGCACGATGGCAGGCTCTCAGTCAAATCTGGTCACAGATGTAGTGGAGTAGAAGTGAGAGTATTGGAAACTCTCGAGTAAAGCACAGATACCACAACATTGGACTTAAGTTACTTAGTTACTTTCCACCACTGTAAAAGAGCATAGATGGGTTCTGGTTCTGGTTCTGGGCAGTGTTGATTTCCTCGACTACCTTTTTTCACTGACAAAAACTAAATGGAAACTAAATTAAAACGAAGCTATGATGACTAAAACTAAGACTTAAATACATTGACACTTTCGCCAACAAATAAAAACTAGACTAAAATGTTAGGAAGGGACTCGTGGACAAGAGATCCAGTATAAATCATTTTACACTTGCTTGCATGCTGAAAATAGCAGATCTACAAGCTTGTAGATCTGCTATTTTCAGCAGGCGTAAAATCAGCCATTACGACGGCATTAAGGCACCGCCAAAATACACTTTACTCGATTAAGTCGACTAAAATCACACGCCATTTAGTCGACTAAAATCACACGCCATTTAGTCGACTAAAATCACACGCCATTTAGTCGACTAAAATCACACGCCATTTAGTCGACTAAAACTATAGACTAAATAGCAGATCTACAAGCTCTACGAGCGTGTAGATGCTGCCATTTTTCAATAGCGAAATTATAACCTAATGTTTAAAACACCAAAAGGGGTTCCTGCAGCTCAGAATGGGAAACACATTTGAAGTCATGACGGCTCCACTACGCTCAGAGTACAGTATGTGGTTTTTGAAGTTTACTTTCTGCAGCAACCAGTTGTTGTGTGACACAGTTTATGGCCTGTTGGCTTACAGTACAGTACAGACAGTAGGCCTTTCATCAATTATGAGCTCAACCCTCCACTTTCACTAGACAGGCCTCATGTTCTCATATCTGTCTGCATGCCTCTCTCTCCATGTGTGTGTGTGTGTGTGTGTGTGTGTGTGTGTGTGTGTGTGTGTGTGTGTGTGTGTGTGTGTGTGCCTGTCATCACTCACACAGTGTAAGCAGAGGTGGCAGCTCCCACTGCCTCTATATGAATGGAATTATGATTCACTCACTCTCACAACACACACACACACACACACAAACACACACACACACACACACACACACACACACACACACACACACACGCATGCTCGCACGCACGCGCGCGCAATGTGTGACTCTGAAAATGCCATGTGAACATGACGCATAGCCTAGCTCTGTTTACTGTGTGTGTGTGTGTGTGTGTGTGTGTGTGTGTGTGTGTGTGTGTGTCAGTGGAAAGACTTGAACAACAACATGTGCATGCCATTCCCTCTCCCACACACACACACACACACACACACAGCCCCCATAACTCCCACCATGCCCCTCCCCCCAAGGGGACTGTGACCTCACATGACACAGGGTAAAAATGGAAATAGACACGAGGGGTACGAGCGGTCCCCACTGTTTGTTTACCCTCACAGAGGAGTGACGCCACAGCTCCGTGCTGGAGACTAAACTAAAGAGTGACTCCACAGCTCCGTGCTGGAGACTAAACTAAAGAGTGACTCCACAGCTCCGTGCTGGAGACTAAACTAAAGAGTGACTCCACAGCTCCGTGCTGGAGACTAAACTAAAGAGTGACTCCACAGCTCCGTGCTGGAGACTAAACTAAAGACTAGAGTGACTCCATAGCTCCGTGCTGGAGACTAAACTAAAGAGTGACTCCACAGCTCCATGCTGGAGACTAAACTAAAGACTAGAGTGACTCCATAGCTCCGTGCTGGAGACTAAACTAAAGACGAGTGACTCCATAGCTCCGTGCTGGAGACTAAACTAAAGACTAGAGTGACTCCATAGCTCCGTGCTGGAGACTAAACTAAAGAGTGACTCCACAGCTCCATGCTGGAGACTAAACTAAAGACTAGAGTGACTCCATAGCTCCGTGCTGGAGACTAAACTAAAGAGTGACTCCACAGCTCCATGCTGGAGACTAAACTAAAGAGTGACTCCACAGCTCCGTGCTGGAGACTAAACTAAAGAGTGACTCCACAGCTCCGTGCTGGAGACTAAACTAAAGAGTGACTCCACAGCTCCATGCTGGAGACTAAACTAAAGAGTGACTCCACAGCTCCATGCTGGAGACTAAACTAAAGAGTGACTCCACAGCTCCGTGCTGGAGACTAAACTAAAGAGTGACTCCACAGCTCCGTAGTGGGGACTATAACTAAAGAGTGACGCCACAGCTCCGTGCTGGAGACTAAACTAAAGAGTGACTCCACAGCTCCGTAGTGGGGACTATAACTAAAGAGTGACATGACACCACAGCTCCATGCTGGAGACTAACTAAAGAGTGACGCCACAGCTCCGTGGTGGAGACTAACTAAAGAGTGACTCCACAGCTCCATGCTGGAGACTAACTAAAGAGTGACACCAAAGCTCCGTGCTGGAGACTAAACTAAAGAGTGACTCCACAGCTCCATGCTGGAGACTAAACTAAAGAGTGACTCCACAGCTCCGTGCTGGAGACTAAACTAAAGAGTGACTCCACAGCTCCGTGCTGGAGACTAAACTAAAGAGTGACTCCACAGCTCCGTGCTGGGGACTACTAAAATAGCCGATCTACAAGCTCACAACAGGTCACTTTGCGACGAGTTGTGAGTTTGTAGATTTTCAAATTATTTTTTTAGTGAGGGTTTAAGTGGTTAAAAAGAAAAGGGAGTAAAAAAAACCAGGCAATATGACATTTTGATGAGTAAACACAGCTGAAAGTAATAAACGTTAAGTGTGTGCGTGTTTCATTCAAGAGGGTTCAGCATGAAGTTAAGAGGCGTGTGTTATTGCTAAAAGGATAACGATAACAGAGTATCGAGTGTTCAGTGACAGTGTACCATTTTTTCTCTCTCCTGCTTGTATAGAAGTGGTATATCCCAGCCTGAAAATGCGTAAT
>NC_137876.1:3425022-3427522 GCF_963924005.1 Protomyctophum bolini | reverse complement strand
GGCGCACTATGACTGAGCTTGTAGATCTGTTATTTTTCAATAGCTAAAGCATAACATAATGCTAACACCAGAAGGGGTTCCCGCCCAAAATGGGATAAATGGCTCCCATGCACACAGAAATTCGCCCACACACACACACACTCCTCCAGCCACACACACACTGCTCCCACATGAAAACTCACACATGATACGCATACAGTAAGTAATGATGCATGCCGTACCGTACCGCGTGCAACATAACCTGCCCTACAGCAAGCAGCACACGGCCGCTTCCTAAGAGAAAAACACTTTTCTGAAATATTTTCCAAAACATTTTCCACTTTTTTTCTTTTCCCCTAGCTCCGCCTAAATAGTTTTCTAGACTGTCATTATCAAAACTTTTTTAATTAATTACTGTAGATGATGTATTTTTGTTGTAAGTTGGGGAGTCACAAGAAAGGGGGGGGATTTGTTTTGACTAATCATCACTGTATACTAACAGATCCATGATGCAATGATCCATGTGTTATGTCTACGTTATGTCCATGTTATGTGAAATATTGTTTTGTTGTTGTTTGTTTTTAGTTTATCTATGAATTGTATTTAGTTTTGTTTTGTTTTTGTTTGGTTGAATTGTTTGTAAAAAAGTGTCTTTATGTATGAAGTGTATTTTGTGAATTGCACCCCCTTGAAAACGAGATGGTTCATCTCAAGGGACTGTTCCTAATAAAGAAATTTCAGCTATTTCTATATTTTTGGGGGGTTTTGAGCACGTGCATTTCCCCGTTTCTGACCTGCAGGATATACAATACACAACTCAATCAATCAAATAATCTTAATGTCATCACGAATGCTGATGACAGATCTACAAGCATACATACTGTATCACGGTGTGGCTGGCGAGTCGAATATTTCCACACACTCCACCTTCCTCTGCCCCGCAAGATAGTAGGTCTGTCTGCAGCACTAGAAGCCACATGGTAAATATTTCATTGGCCTCAGTCGCCTCTCATTTGCTACATTCCACTCAACCGGTATTTAACCTCACAGTCTGTGTTTATGAGAGAGAGAGAGAGAGGGGGGGGGGAGAGAGAGAGAGAGAGAGAGAGAGAGAGAGAGAGAGAGAGAGAGAGAGAGAGAGAGAGAGTGCTTAGGGAGCTATAAGCAGACAGGTGTGAGAGAAGGAATGAGAGATTTAAGAAAGAGAGTTGTGGGGGGAGAAGGAGAGAGCAAGGCTCACCATGTTTCAAGTTAGAGTGACAGTAACAACTACACTAGGTGGTCGCACAAGTGTCCCCCCCCTCTCTATCTCCCTCTATCTCTCTCTCCAATTTTCCACTTGAAAAGGCTTTATTGGCATGATAAATATGTTCTACATTGCCAAAGCATGCTTACAACTAAACAAAAGTCAACATTGCGCACACAGAGACAACAAACATCCCAACAACATCTCTCTCTCTCTCTCTCTCTCTCTCTCAAAATGGAACAAAACGATGAAGATAGAACAATGTTCTTTGTACAAATAAATATTGAATATAAAATAGGAATAAAATAAAAGGTGTAAACAGAGCTGTGTCAATTACGTTACAACACTTCGAAACGATAAAACACTTGTGAAACTATCTCTGTCAGAGATAAAGTTATGCAACCGTATTATTAGGAGACGTCAGCTTCATACGTTTGGCAAAGTTGACAGCAGTATTTAAATGTTTTTGCATTCACTTAGTGTATAAACAAACATGGGTGACAAGTAGCAGTGATTTATTCAAATGTTATTGAATTAAAGCTATAGTTGCTCCGTTTATATAACAAGACAAGGGTCTGAATTAATTCAGCTCCTATGCCACCAAAAAGTAGAACACCCCACCAACAGTCATTAAGACATTCTGACCTGAGATCAGATTCATACGAGGTTTCCACTGGACACACACTGGTCTGATTAACCCATTCTTTGACCTGAGATCAGATTAAAAAAATGTCAGTCGTTCTTCGATTATTCAAAAATAGCAGACCTACAAGCTCGTAGCGCGCCACTCGGTGGCGCGCTATGAGCTTGTAGATCTGCTATTTTTCAATATGTTCCTTTTCCCTTTTTTACCTCCTCTACGGTGATTTCCTGTTTTGACTATACATAGTTGTGTATATTCGTACGTCTCTTAATGTTTTGATGAATTGAACATGGTGGACCCTCTTGTAAACACGCGTGTAAATAATGCTTCATGGTGTCGTCCGCTCACTGTCAACAGTTTTTGTTTGTATCGAGTTGTACTTGAAATGTACTGTAATTCTGCAAACTGTTAATAAATCAATCAATCAGATTTCTATGTATACCGAGGTGTCTTCCATCTCTCTCTCTCTCTCTCTCTCTCTGTCTCTGCCTCTCCTCTCCACCCCCCCCCCCCCCCCCCAAATGATGCAAGTCGCCTTCTTATTCAGTTGTTGCCCCACATCATAGCCACTTGCCCCCACATCATAGCCACTTGCCCCCCGGCCCCCACCTCATCGCCACTAGAGAGACAGA
>NC_137876.1:3400598-3424822 GCF_963924005.1 Protomyctophum bolini | reverse complement strand
AGCGAACCAAAATAAGCAACACACACGGCGGACGAGGAGGAGGAGGAAACACGTTTTGTCAAAGCAAACCCCCTCCAAAAACATAATACTAACCAGAGCTTCCACACACACAAAAAACGCACCGCTTTATTATCAAAGCGCTTGTTGAAATGAAAAGGTCGGTGCGCCTAATAATATATTATTTATGTAATATAATTATGAATCGGGCAGAAGCTTACCCGTTGTTTCGTCCCGTTGTGTAGGTATTTCGGTTGGTTTGCCCACCTCTTGTTTCTACAAATCAACAGTGATTCCACATGGTGGTGGTGGTCTCAGCAGAGCCCCTCCTGATCCGGATGATCTGGGGATGATTGAAGAAACGCGTGTTGGCTTTTTTTTGGTGGTGTCTTTGCTTTTTCTCTCCTTCCAACAAACATGAGTTTGTGATGATGGTGTCTGTCTGTCAGTCAGGCTAATAGTATAAACACATGAAGAAAGAACCCCCCCCGCGATGGAGAGAGAGAGAGGTTGTAGTAGTAGTTAGTTAGTAGTAGTAGTTAGCAGCAGTAGTAGTAGTAGTAGTAGCCTACTAAAGCGGCGATCCAATTAAAGCCGCGGCTCGCATGGCACGCTGCTGCTGCTCGCTGGTGTGTGTTTGTTGTAGCCTCTCTCTCTCTCTCTCTCTCTCTCTCTCTCTCTCTCTCTCAGACTCTCTCTCTCTCTCTCTCTTCCTACTAGCGGCAGCAGCGCTACATTGTTGACATTGGGGCCCCTGACGTCACCGACCCGTGTCCCTCTCATTCACAACAATGACGACAGTCCCAGCCCCCCCCTCCACTCCCCCTCTCCCCCCACGCCCCCCTCCTCCTGCACACACACACACACACACACACACACACACACACACACGCACGCACGCACACACACGCACACACTTTTCAAACTTATTTAATAGTGTCAAGGAAGGAACCCCCTGGATTTATCTCTGGGACCCTAATTTATATTGTACTAAAATCGCATGTAAATTTAACTCTGAGAGTGTACGGACGGGTCCATTTGTACACTATCAGAGTTTTATACAGACCCATAAAAGGGTCCATTTGGTTCCTAGCTTATCATTTAGCTGGGGACCCCCCCCCCCCCCCCCCCCCGAAACTCCCTCCTCAAGGACCCCTGGGGGTCCCTGCATGGGACCCCACTTTGAGAACTACTGCACCAGTGGTCCGTTTGACTTAGTTTTCTTTACTCCCAAAGCGGTGGCGCACGTACACATCTGGACTTGGTTTTGATTGATTGATTTAGATTGATTTGATTGAAATATTTATTACCAGTTTGCAGAATAATTACAGTACATTTCAAGCTCAACTCAATACAAAGACTGTTAACTGTGAGTGGACGACACCATACAGTTCAATTCATCAAAACGTTTAGAGACGTACAAAATGACACTTTTCTATTATACAGTATAGCTAAAGAACAGAACAGGAATTCATCATAAAGGAGGTAGAAAAAAAGGGGGGGAAAAGGAACATATATTATACAGTGAGGGGAATTTCACAATGTGAAAGTACTAGCATGTTTTACCTAATTAAAAATGTATCGATACTGCAATGTGGGAAATACTCTGTTTAATACAAGCAAGCGAAATGGTGATCAAGGGGAATCTCGGATGGTGATTGACAGTTTAGACTAGAGAGATCAAAGGCACCAAGAACGGCTACACGATTATAGTTGCGGATATGTATAGGCTACTGTAGCCTACCTACTGTACATTAATGATAATGAACTTATATGGGCATGGATGTTGTAGCCTCATTATAGGCTATACTACACATTTCATTATGAAATCCTTAATAGTATTAATTAAAAAAAACATGGGTTCTTCTCTCTCTTGGTTACACAGGTCTGCATGAGAGCTTATCTGGGTTATCCTTTTACCCTCCTTGTGTATAAATCTGTGCCACCGTTTTGCAAAAAGAATAAATATAGAAAACAGAATATTAGAGCAAGAAACAGTTTGTTTTAACCAACAAATATCATTTACAGCATCTTTAAATATAGAACAAAAGATCAGGCTACTGTATGCACGAACGCACGCACGCACACGCAAACTCACACGCACACTCACATGCACACTCACATGCACACTCACACCCACACACCAAGCAGTCGAACAAAGGAACAGAAAGGCAAAATAATGTGTTTAAATGAAAGATTAATTATGAGAAAGGGAGAATATGGCAACCGACCACAGGACCTCCATTCATAATCGCTATATCCCTGTACAGTTTAACAAAAAAACGTTTATTCTGTGGTGATGCAATACTCCTTTTACCACTGGCTGAAGAAGACAGTATCATTTATAGCAGAGTTGGGCAACTGTGAAGATGCAGAGGGCCACTATATTTCCACACTCACTCCAGAGGGCCACAGATGCCAGCTATTTTATCTAAATAGCCAATCTACGAGAACAAAAATACAATAAAATTTGAATACTAGCCATTCAGCAGACTGAAGTAATTAAAGCGGGCCATGTTTGGAATTGTAACTGAAATCAATACTATATCAGTATTCAGATATTAACCTGCAGGGGCCTCATTAAGTGAAGGTGTCAGGGCCTCATGTGGCCCCCGGGCCGCCAGTTGGAATAGTGTCGTCTTCCAAATAGGTATGGAGGCCAAACCAAACCTATTCTACTTTATTATCAGGCTGCCACAGACACGGGCACGTCTTCTGAGCCGCTGAATCCAGATCAGCCCACATTCTCAATGTCAAGACGTTATAAATAGCCGTGACTGATTTCCACATGGCTCCGCTGCGTGGTCGGGGGGCTCGCTGTGTTCTCAGGGAATGTAAAGACTGATGGTGATGGGTTACTCAAAGAAAAGAGAAATAAAATGAAAGCTGTGTACAATCAGTGGTAAGTAGCCTTGCAGAGCCATGAGGCCCATAGGGGGCAGGATCCTATCTCCTGTTTCTGTAGCCATGAGGCCCATAGGGGCAGGAGCCTATCTCCTGTTTCTGTAGCCATGAGGCAGCTTGATGTACAAGTACACCCCCTGGACATGACACTAGTATGTCGCAGGGACTTACCCCCAATCCAACCCTTGATGCTGAGTGCCAAGCAGGGAGGCACTGGGTCTCATTTTTACACCGAGTGCCGCGCTACGAGCTTGTAGACTGCTATTTTAGAAAATCTTTGAATATATGTGTATATTCTTTCAGAGCAAACGTTTTGTAGAATCGGCCTCAGGTCTAAATGGCAGGTGTATTGGTCATTAGTAGCTGCGAGAGTGAGGAACATGAACTCGGGATTCCTGGATCGCTGCCCTCCACAATGTCCTATCCAACATCAGGTTCTTGAGCTGTGTTTGTCAGCCAAGCTGTCGCGCCGCAGCACGTCTACATAAGGTGGTACGCTTCTTTCCCCTCCTGGCTTTGCCCTGGCTTGGCCCTGGTATTGGCTATATCCTCCAATCAGATTCTGTGAACAGTGTGACTTGGTTCTTTAATTCCGTCCTTCTGAAGTAATCTGGCAAAGTCTGCATTTGTACTAATCTATTTTCTCCGTCTTAATTGTTCAGCTGTTTCCCCAAATTACCCAAATCCTCCTTCACTCGACCGAAATAATTATTCCAAAACATGAGCTTGGTTGAGCATGAAATCACAAGTTAACGATGCATACTTTGACAAAACCGTATAGTTTTGTCAAACCACACTGTGTGTCATTTTTTTCTTTTTGCACAAACTGAAACATGACTCACATATACATAGACAGACCAACACCGACATACCTACATGCATTATACATACATACGTCCATCTTCTTCTTACTACTTATATATTCATGTAGTCTTCATGAAATCATAAAACCTTTGTATACTTAACAGGAATGGTTCCTTAATTTGCCAAAACCTCTTGATAACATTTCTACGTATTCTCCTCCCATTCTATTCCACAACTGGGCCCCAAAAACGAAGACAAATCCATCCATGTCTCCTTGGAGAACATGTGTGAGCCGTTCTAGTTGTAGAACATTATGGAGCCAACTCGATACAGATGGAACAACATCCCCACACTGTGTGTTAATTAAAGGGCCAGCTAGGTCCCTTGGCTTCATGCCTTTCGCGTTTCAAATGGGAGAGCAATGTTTCCAAAGCAATGTTTCGGGCGGCTGTGGCTCAGGAGGTAGAGCAGGTCGTCCAATGATCCCTGGGTCGGTGGTTCGAATCCCGGCTCCTCCTCCTGTCTACATGTCGAAGTGTCCTTGGGCAAGACACTGAACCCCAAATTGCTCCCGATGTGCTGGTTGGTATACCTTGCATGGCTTCTGCCGCAATCGGTGTATGAATGTGTGAATGTAATGCACAATCTATGTAAAGTGCCTTGGATACAGGCGCTATATAAATGCACCATTTATTTACCATTTCCTGTGTTGTTTCCATGATGGTTATACACCTTTGAGTCAATACTGCACATATGTGTGACACATTTTCTCATAATAGGATAAATGGACAATAATTATAATACAAAATGTTAACACATCTACACTATGCATCCTGTTTGCCAAGGAGCACAATTACCTGTAACTGCCTTAGGTTTCATCGCCGCCCTTTGAGAGAACCGGAGCTGGCAAAACCACCTGAATGAAAATCTGTGTGTGTGTGTGTGTGTGTGTGTGTGTGTGTGTGTGTGTGTGTGTGTCATTGTGTATAGTCCTAGTACACTATACCTGCATCCAGTGCATCTTGGTACATATAGAAATTGATCTATTGAAATTTGAAGATTCTGACTTTCAAATGTACATCATTTTTGTTTTGATCATTTGTATTGCTGTATGTAAACGTATGTTTTCTCATGCCAATAAAACCCTTTGAATTGAAAATTTAATTGCGTGCGTGCGTGTGTGCATGCGTGTGTGCGTGCGTGCGCGGAGTACTATAAAGTTGTACTGTAAACCAATGATGAAAGCAAGAAGGTGACTAGAAGAGGAATACATGATGAGGCGGATATGGAGACACGCTGAGGGGTCGACGAGGGGTTTGGGTGTGGAGTGGAGCCTGTCATACTGTACATACAGTAATACGGAGAACCCTGCTGTCAAGCCATCTAATACCCTCTGCTCCCGTGTGCCCCCCCCCCCTCCTTCTCTAATCCATTCAGGACGGGAACCCCTTTTGGGTGTTTTAACTAAGCATTATGTTATACTTTATAGCTATTGAAAAATAGCAGATCTACAAGCTCCGAGCTACCTATGAGCTTGTAGGTCTGCTATTTTTTTGAAAATTGTGAAAAATGTGTCTTTGAATATTATATATTCTTAATTCAGAACGTTTTTAACTCAAATCTTTGCTTCCTGGGGGGGGGGGGGGGGGGGTCCCTGGGACAACATATTTTCAGACAAGGGTCGGCGGCCAATTACATAATAGTTTTTGGGGTCCTTAAGACAAAATTTGAGAACCACTGACATAGAAATATAGATTTTTTTTCCTGAAAACTGTCATGATTTAGGAGACATTATAATCTGGTCTCAGTCCTAATGGGTTAAAAGGGGAGATTAAAGTGTGTATGTGGGGGGGGGGGGATGACAGGCTGATGTTTGTGCAAATTCCTGAGTGGGGGGAATGTTACAGTGTGCTGCTGTCGTGTCGTGTGGGAGGGGATACCGAGTTCAAATTCAGTCCAAATATATCATTTCAGAGTCGCGTACCGTACGGCCGGGTGCGTTAAATTGAATTAGCCTGAATTTGCAGACTGCTTGAAGAGGTAACACATTCCTATGGGGAAACCGTACGGCAAGGCAAAAATAATAACAATAATAATAACTACAATTAAAAAAAAGCCTCATAACCTTTCACTTGAAACATAAGAAATCCTGCATGTACAACCCAGATTGGGCACAAACAAGGGACTAAATTATTTTCGCTCCTATGCCACCAAAATGTGGAACGCCCCACCAACAGTCATTAAGACATGCAAATCCTCCTTCAAAACCGCTCTCACAGGGCACCTACGGACGGCTGCAATAAGAAACTGGCCCCCGTAAAAATCTGAATCTGGTTTGCCTGGTGGGTGGTGATCCACCTGAACTGAAGCCGCACCCACAGCTGTATAGTTGTATGATAAAGGGGGGAGGGGTTAGGCCGGGGATGGGTCTGATAGTGTGATATCACTATATTACTGTTTATTTCATTGGCCCGTTTGACTGTCACGGGTTCATCCTCCAGGAAGAAACCCTAAATACAAACTTAATACACCATTGCACATACAAACGACTCCAGGGTGTCTAATGAAGTATACCGTCACCTCCATCCATAGTCACAGGAAAAACTGGAAAAATACACACATATTGTGGCACTCCATCTTTAAATGGACACAACTGGACTTGATTCCCAGCTCGAACGCCCCCCTTGAACTGCCTGTACACGGAAGCTATAGCTCCTACTACACCCGGCCGTGGAATGCCAGGAATGAGAGTGAGCTCACCGGGCCTGGGTCGGGTCTGTACAAGCTGGTCACACGAGTCAGTGATTTCTAGCTGTCATGCTTGGAGCAGTTCAGACGAAGCACACACATATATATATACATTCCCTCCCTCTCTGGGTCTGTGTGTCACGGGTCAGGTCGGATTGGTTTTATAGGACAACTCTGTGAAAGTCCTTGAGTGGCCCAGCCAGAACCCATGCAGACTTAAACCACAATGAGCATCTTTGGAAGGACCTGAAAATAGCTGTGCAGCTGCAGCGACGCTCCCCGTCTAACCTGACAGAGCTTGAGAGGATCTGCAGAGAAGGGGGAAAATACCCCAAATTCAAGTCTGCCAAGCTTGTAGGATCAAAAAGCTGGCTTAAGGCTGAAATTGCTGCCAAAGGTGCCTCAACTTAGTACTAAGTCAAGAGTATCATAGGCAAATGTATGTATGTACAGTATATATGTATGCTATGTAAGTTTATAAAAGAAACAAGTGAATAATAATTATTATTACTAGTAACATCATCATCATTGTAACACTTATCACTAAGAAATAGTGATTTTTGACCAGCTTTTTTGATCAGATTTCTTTTTAGATTTTTTTCTTTCAACATGGTTTTGTTTCATCCTTTCATTAGAAAGTGTTTTTCCAGTTTCTTATTTTTAATAAATTAACAAAATATTCGAAAAATAGTGCATCTTTTCACTTCATTATGGGGTATTGTGTGTAGATCGATGAGGGGAAAAAACCCAAATTTAATCCCTTTTGAAATGAAGCTGTATAACAAAGCAAAATGTGGTAAAAGTGAAGGAGTGTGAATACTTTCCGGATGCACTGTATATCGTACTTGTATTATTTATTCATGTCCCACCACGGAGTAACCTCACGGCAGACTAACCAGCAAGTAACTATCTTCCACCTCAGAGGAAACTCTGGTACAAGGCCGGCAGTGTCGGTATAGGCCAATCAGAGGAAGGCGGGGCGTTACCATGTCTATGCTCAGACGTAGACAAGATATTCACTAGAGCAAACTCCAGCTTTTCACCAGGGGAGAAAAACGTTTTTTTTTTAAATGAGTTAATGTCACCAGCAGACTCTTCACATAGTAGAGCATTGGCTCCCAACCTTTTTATACTGAAGTACCACCTCAGAGAATATCTGGCTCTCCAAGTACCTCCATAATAACTGATATGTTAAAATACAGGAGCGTAATACCTGCCCTTTGTGTTCTATTCCTAAGCCAAAACAATGCTGCTGCTGTTATAAAACTCTGTCTATAATCACTAATCAGCACAACTGATGATATTTCTAATGTGATTAATCCCTTCTCAAATCTTCTATTAATAACGGCTAGGTGTGCTGTCAATGTCATGCTGCATTTCAGCACGTCTTGATAGCCTTTTTCAACCAGCACAGAAGAACTACATGTAGTAATATAAATATTTCATTCCACTTTTGTCTTTCTTTCTACTTTTTTGGGGGGCGACTCCTCTTCGTACCACTAGAGGAGGCTCAAGTACCACCGTACTAGTACCAGTGGTTGGGAACCTCTGTACTATAGAGCATGTCTGAAATAAGTCTTGTCTGAAATTCTCAACTCTCTGTTTCTCTGCAAGACATTTACTCTATAAGCCATATCTCCAAAACTGGTGGGTCAAACTGAACAACCAATATGTCAATTTGAAGCTATGATTCCCTGCTTTCATATATGACATGTCCAATGGCAGTCCCTCAGTCAAACTTAGTCACATATGCCTTTCATGCGGAAGGTTGTGGGTTGGAACCCTGCCTGGGGTTCCTAGGGCCAAATCAAATGGGTTAAAATCTGAGCCATAATGTGTCCTGAGGAACAGTGTTGTTTTCGTCGACTAATACTGAGTGGAAAAGTGTTCGTCTACTAGCTTTTTTTTTTTACTGATGGAAACTACATGAAAACTAAGCCATGATGACTAAAAGTAAGACTAAATATATTGACAATTTCGTCAAATAAAAACTAGACTAAAATGTTAGGAAGGGACTAGTGGAGAAGAGATCCTGTATAAATAAAAGACAAGTCATTTTACACTTGGTTTCAAGCTGAAAATAGCAGATCTACAAGCTCACAACAATTTTCAGCAAGCGTAAAAACAGTCATTACGACGGCATCAGGAACCACCAAAATACATTTTAGTCGACTAAAGCAAGTAAGCAACTGTCGTCTAAAATCATCTGAACATTTCTCACCAAATGACATGTTCACATGAGTTAGTTGTATTCTAAATGAGCCATCGTTTGGAATATAAGTGTAATATCAGAGTCCATGTAAAGGCAGTCACTAAGGATTTACTGCATGGAATATGGCAAAACATTGTTGACATGGAGTAGTTTTTGGAAATACCTATGTTACTACATCAGTGGTGCTCAATATTTCATGTCAAGGACCCCACAAATTATATGTAATTGGCCTCCGACCCCCATCTGAAAATATGTTGTTCCAAGGACCCTCCCAGAAGCAAAGATTTGAGTTAAAAACGTTCCTTCTGAAAAAATATATATTCCAAATTTGCGCCACATTTTCACGTTTAAAAAAAAAATAGCAGCCACCGAGTGGCGCACTATGAGCACGCTATGAGCTTGTATAAGTCTGCTATTTTTTTTAAATCTTAAAGATGCGGCACAAATCTTTGATTATATATTCTTATATTCTTGTTTTTTATTTCAACTTCAGGCCTAAATTTAACCCATTTACACCTGAGGCCGATTATAAAAAAAATGTCCTCTAAAAGTTTTCTGAAAAACCTATGTTTCTATGTCAGTGGTGCTCAACCTTTAGACCCCCAGGATTATCTGTATTTGGCCGCGGAGCCCCATCTGAAAGAATATATATTCAAAGATTTGCGCCACATTTTCACAATTTTTCAAAAATATAACCTCACCTCACCTATCCCGTAACCCCGGAGGGTCGTTGGGGCACCACAGACGATCTGTTGACCAGCTCTCTCCATCCCTCTCTGTCCTCGGCAGCTCTCATTGCCTCACTGAGTTTCAAGTGTGTCCATACTAAAAACTACAAAAATATAACATAAGGCTTAAAACACCAAAAGGGTTTCCTCTCCTAAAAGGGGTTATCAGCTATAATTCACTATTCATGTGCATTTCACAACTGCGTGCCTACCGTACCGTACCGTACCATACAGTACATGTGTCAATATTTAGCAAAGAAAACCAAGACAAAGACAAAAAATATCTACAGCATATCATTTTAAAATGCCACATTTACATGAGCAATTACTATAACTAAGGCAACTTGTGAACAAATGCATATACACTAACACAACGGTGCCGATCCAAAAGCTAATCCAATTTTTTCTTTTGCAATTGTAAAAGTGGAGCACGATATATTCACCCCCCCACCCACCCTAAACCTGTCAGGTGTAAACAGTGAATTCCATTCATTGCCAAAACAAGAAAAAATAATTACACTATGAACAACAAACCAGTACATCAACGAAAACAGAACAAAGAAAAAAAGTGCAGTGAACGGTGATAATAATAATAATAATAATAATGATAATACTAATACGATGGCTTGGTGATACTGTGACTCGTGTCCTTGGAAAGAATCAAATAAAATCCTTCTAAAATAGAAGTCAGTTAATCAAATAGTTAAATAGATAAAAAGTCCCTCAAGGCTGTCGTTTCATTAAAGGCCAACAAACCTTTTTTCTTTAAAAAAAGAAAAATGTCTTTTTGTACCCAAAAGGGACAATCCCTTTTGTCAAGAGTTTGAAATCACAGTACAAGCTTGAGGAATTGGACTCATTTCTAGATATATGTGCCTTTTCACAAAATTAAAACAAATCGGAAGAATATAAAAATAAAAGGAGATACAATTGCAGTCACGCCACCACTGCTTCGTCTAGACAGATAAACCCGATGCATGGTTACTTTGGAAGCAGCGAACAGTACGCTGCTCCATTGCATAGTAAGAAGTCCAACGATAGACACTTTCCCCCGTCCTGCTTTTACACAAGGTTTCCCCAGAGCGTGAATGAATGTCCACTTTTTTCCAACACACTGACACACACACACGCGTGTGTGTGCCCATCGC
Source organism: Protomyctophum bolini (assembly GCF_963924005.1). NCBI lineage: Eukaryota > Metazoa > Chordata > Actinopteri > Myctophiformes > Myctophidae > Protomyctophum > Protomyctophum bolini. Next base: position 3,414,281 of record NC_137876.1, on the reverse strand, counting down.
TTCTTTGCCGAGCGCTTCTTACACGTGTGTGTGCGACTAAAGAAGCGATGGGCACACACACGTGTGTGCCCATTGCTTCTTTGCCGAGTGCACAAAAACCCCCAACACGACACACGAACAAAGACATTCTTCTTCTTTGGCTATATCGTTGGGGTTCGACGTCGCAGCCGACAGAGGGGGAAACGGGGACGGTTTGGCTGCTGCCTCGTCCGAGGCGAACAGGGGGGGGAGGGGGGGTCGGATCCAGTGACGGGGACGAAAGGAGACTCCAGCGGGCGGGCGGGTGCTAAAAGGCGTGGTCCTAACTCTGCTGCTGGATGATGAGGCCCAGTTTGGTGGTCCTATAACTGTGGTGCTGTTGCTGGATGATGAGGCCCAGTTTGGGGGTCCTAGCTGTGGTGTTGCTGCTGGATGATGCAGTTTGGTGGTCCTAACTGTGATGAGGCCCAGTTTGGTGGTCCTAACTGTGATGAGGCCCAGTTTGGGGGTCCTAGCTGTGGTGGTTCTGCTGAATGAGGCCCAGTTTGGTGGTCCTAACTGTGGTGTTGCTGCTGTATGAGGCCCAGTTTGGTGGTCCTAACTGTGACGAGGCGCCGTTTGGTGGTCCTAGCTGTGGTGCTGCTGCTGTATGAGGCCCAGTTTGGTGGTCCTAACTGTGACGAGGCCCAGTTTGGTGGTCCTAACTGTGACGAGGCCCAGTTTGGTGGTCCTAACTGTGATGAGGCCCAGTTTGGTGGTCCTAACTGTGATGAGGCCCAGTTGGGTGGTCCTAGCTGTGGTGTTGCTGCTGTATGAGGCCCAGTTTGGTCCTGAGGTTCTGGCAGTACCCCGAGAGGCTCCGGTTCTCCTCCAACAGCTTGCTGTGCTCCTGGACCAGACGGGACGTGCTCTGCTGCTCCCTGTTGTCCTGCTCCAGCTCAGAGTTCAGCTCCTGTCTGAGGAAAGTACTTTTTATATTTATATATAAAATGGTAAATGGTGCGTTTATATATATAGCGCCTTTTAGGGCTTTAAGCAACTAGTCGACTGACGGCTATTCAACTAGCCGACTAGTAAATCCACTAGTTGATAAGATTTAGTTTTTATTTTCCTATTTTGTAGGCAGATTACAGTTATAGTCATCAATGTACACAGTTTTTAAATGTACAAATATTTATTTCCAATTTCTTCCACTTTTTTTATATAATAGGTAGTTAAAAAACTAGTCCACTAGTAAACTAGCCAACTAGTCAAAATGACTAGAAGTGAATGCCCTAGCCTAGCACCTTTATCCAAGGCGCTTTACATAGATTGTGCATTACATTCACGCATAACATTCACCCATTCACACACACACACACACACACACACACACACACACACACACACACACACACACACACACACACACACACACACACACACACACACACACACACACACACACACACACACACACACACACACACACACACACACACACACACACACAAACACACACACACACACACACACACACACTAAAATAAATACGGTGAAGCAGCTTTTTGCTTCTAGGGGCCGATGGCGTGGAACAAACTCCCACTGTACCTTCGACAGGCAGCCTCTGTAGACATTTTTAAAGCGCAGCTCAAGACCCACTTCTACACTCTTCCCCCTTCTACATTTTTGTGTTATTCATGTCCGCATTGCTGTAATTATTTTTTATGTTTTATGCCTTGCTTTTCTTTTCTTTCTCCATTGCTCTGTAAAGCACTTCATGCATTGTCAGGAATACCTCATAGCGCGCCACTCGGTGGCGTGCTATGAGCTTGTAGATCTGCTATTTTTCAATAGCTTAAGTATAAAAAACCTGGAATGTTGACTTTTAACATGGCAATGTGGTTTGGCAATCTAAATGTAAAAGGAACAAGCAAGCTGCAGCGAATAGTAAACCTAGCCTCAAAATGGGAAGAGACAGCAACAATTAGGCTGTATCTACAATGAGGTACTTCGTAAAAAAGCTGTCAAGATAGCAAACGACCTCCTCTCATCCACTCTGCAGGGAGTTCGAACTACTTCCCTCTGGTAGACGGTACAAAGTACCAAAAGCTAACCAAATGCCATTAAGGCACTAAGTGATACCATGTCTCGCTAGATTTGTTTGTTTTCCAATGTACATATTTGCCACTGTTGTCCTGCACTTTTTTTGCCATGAGAAAATAATTGTGTTAAGGGTTGTTGCTGTTGTTGTTGTAAATGTAACACAGCATTCGTACATCATTCTTTCTAAGAAGATGACATTTGAGTGAAGCACAACAATCATGCGACACTAGGATAGGATTGGACTTACTTCCTCTGAACCAGAAGGGCGATCTCCGTCTGGACCTTCAGGTATTCCTGAGCCATTCGGCAGTGCTGCTCAAACACGGCCATGGACTCCTTGGAGTTTGGACACGGAGCCAGGGGCTAGAAAGAGAGAGAGAGAGAGAGAGAGAGAGAGAGAGAGAGAGAGAGAGAGAGACACAGTTCAGTCAACGCTAGTAAATTAAAGGTAGAGTAAGTGATTTCACTTAATTCAAATATCACATATTTTGTTTGTTTTGTTGTGATAATCCTCTCTACTATAGAGTGTGCTGACCATATAAGGAGTTCTTCCCTGTCCCCAGTTAAACCCTGGGGGTCAAAAAACCTTGGGTTTCGTTTTTGACTCTCTATCCTGATTGGACGAAGGCTTAGGTCCCACAGCCAAAAACGAAACCTTAAAGGTTTTTTGAGTGAAATCACTTACTCTACCTTTAAAAAGAGGACCAGCATAACAGTGTTTTTGTCATCCGTCTATGATCACATGATCGTTATGGTAGATCATAAGTAGTAAAAGAACATTCTACAACAGGTTGTTTCGAGGAAGCAATCTGATTGGTTGAAACGGCTTCTAGCTATTTTTGAAAGATCGAAGAACTGACATAGAAACATAGATTTTTCAAAAAAACTGTCAGGATGTAGAAGACATTTTTAGAATCTGATCTCAGGTCTAAATGGGTTTAGACTGTATATTTAATGTATATATATTTAATGTACCTGTAGTTGATGATCCAGTGTCAAGTAGGCCATGGGGATGGAGCTGTCCAAGAAATTGACAGCTACTGCACACACACACACACACACACACACACACACACACACACACACACACACACACACACACACACACACACACACACACACACACACACACACACACACACACACACACACACACACACACAATTCAAGCATGTTATTATCACATGGTTTGATGACTGTGATAATAAATAGGCCTACAGCTTTTACTAATGATGAATAACAATATGAACCTCCTAACTCAATTTATGATATACTATATATATATATAATTTTGTGCATAAATCAGTGCTATTGAACACCCTTTACGTCTGTGTGTTGTTTCATAAATCAGTGCTATTGAACACCCTTTACGTCTGTGTGTTGTTTCGAAAATATTAAACCAATGGAAAGTAAAGAAAATAAAGAAAGAAAAAAACGCTTGGGACAAAACCTCTTAACTCCATTGGAGGCCCCAAACTATCTCCTAAAGCAACTAACTCCACCCCCCTCTAATGCAAGAACATTCTCAATGTATAAAGTCACAACACCAACATGAGGCAGTATTGCTTTGTTTTCTAATAATATCCTGTTTTCTTAATATCCTGAAAAAATGTATATTTTAATTTCCTGAAAAATGAACATTTTGGAGTTAGGTAGTTTCTTCCCGACAGCAGATATATATACAATTAGTATTTTTACATATTATTTTTTTAAAGCACAAACTACAAAATCAGTGCACTGGCCTGTCTTATGTAAAAGACTGGATGATTGTCCTCTAGCACCCCTTAGTGGCCTGTTCTGTGCACTGTCACTCTGCCCTGGTGTTACATGGCACCACATTTCCACCAGGGTGGAACCGGTTCAGTTCCTTCCTTAATTTCGTTCTGACGTTAATAAATGTGACGGCTGAAATCTATCTGGCATGCCCTATGAAATCAAGCCTCGCCCTCGTTTTTGTGACATGAACAACTGCAGTACGACCTTGGAAACCATAGTTACATGATGAAAAAGGTCAAGCCTTGCCTTAATTGCCTTGCTGCCCGCCTCGCTGCCCCCCCTCTCATACACACACAGACGCACGCACGCACACGCAACTTGCAAGCAACTGTCACTGTGTGTGTTGTTAGTTGTATATACAATTATTAAAATGTATATTCATTTAATATACAACATTAGTGAACCTGTGATTCTGTGAAGCATTCATTAAATAACATTGCTCACGTCATTGGAATGAGTTTGGAGTGGACACGCACAGCCCGTGATAAATTCTGTTTTGCAAATAGCTGCATCTCCTCCGCTCCTGTCCTGTCTGTCACTGTCACTGTCGTGACCTGCATGCACGTTTAAAACATTACTGTATATTAGACTGCCTCCCTGTGCAGCCTAAACCTTATGTGGTACCGGTAGTAGGCTAAAGCCTTTATCTCATCGCGGCTCGATTATTGCAATGCGCTATATGTAGGCATGGACCAGTCCACCCTCAGACGTCTGCAGCTTGTCCAAAATGCCGCCGCACGCCTACTCACTGGTACGAGGAGGCGTGATCATATCACTCCCGTTCTTGCCTCCCTCCACTGGCTTCCCGTTAAATTTAGAATTGATTTTAAGATTCTATTATTTGTTTTTAAATCTCTAAACGGTTTGGCCCCCCTGTATTTATCGGCACTCATGGTCCCTTACACCCCATCCAGGGCCCTGAGGTCAGCTGACCAGCGGCTCCTGACTGTGCCCAATTCCAATTACAGGTCCAGAGGTGACCGTGCCTTTTCGGTGGCTGGCCCCAAACTCTGGAACTGTCTACCCCCTCATATTAAGTCTGCTCCCTCCTTAGAGGCCTTTAAGTCTTTACTCAAAACCCATTTCTTCTCCCTGGCTTTCAATGTTTGACCTAATTAACCTGTGTACTTTTTGTGTTGCTTTGATTTTGTTTTACTATGTTACTTGTGTCATGTTTCCTGTACAGCACTTTGGTTGGCCTCCTGGTCTTTGAAAATGTGCTCTATAAATAAAATTAGATTTGATTTGATTTGATAAAGTGGTGGAGGTCCGTGAAGTTGGCACCCTGTGATTTTCCATTATGACAAAAAAAAGAAGAAAAAAAGATGCGGTCCCCACTTACGCTGCCTCGGCACTGTCGGCATGTCACATTTATTGGCATTCGAGTATTAACATTCGGTATGGTTTATCCTTAATTAAAAGGACGAGACGTAACGCGAGAAAGACATGGCTGTAGATTGCAGTTGGTTGGTATTACAGGTATGCGCTCATGCAAAACACTGTTTAAATGGCTTAAGCATCTAACTTGCAACATTGTTTTTAATTGCGCAAATTTTAATTGTTTGCATACTTGGAAATATCCTCCGCTGTTCTACGACCTAGCGTGATTTTTGTCCTGGCACACGTTCAAATTCAAGGTTTTGCGGAATTTTAATCACCTCATTTGAATCACCTGGAATGTGTCATTTTAGTCGACTACATCTACTGTTGATTTAGTCGACTAAAATGCATTTTGGCGGGCCTTGTTGCCGTCGTAATGACTGTATTTACACTATTTACACATCTACAAGCTCGCAACGCGTCACGCTGCGTTGTGAGCATATACATCGGCTATTTTCAGCGTGCAACCAAGTGTAAAATGACTTATACTGGATCTCTTGTCGACTAGTCCCTTCCTAACATTTTAGTCTAGTTTTTATTTGGCGACGAAATTGTCAGTATATTTAGTACTTAATTTCAAGTCGTCATACCTTAAGTTTTCATTTAGTTTCCATGTAGTTTTCGTCAGTGAAAAAAAGGTAGTCGACGGAACATTTCTCGCCTTAAGTTTCGGTCGACAGAATCAACAGCGACGTATCGTCTAGGCATCCTGTTAACGGCATCATCGTTACTATACACACACCTGTACCTGTGGGACTGACTGGCCTCCTGAGCTCCGATTGGTCGGTGACGGCGGGGGCGGGCTGCGCGGGGCTGTGGGAGCGTCCCGGCGGCTGGGTGCCCTCCGCGCTGGGCTCTCTGAACACGTTGGACCGCAGCGTGCCCGTCTAAAAAACACAACACAGATTTTTACTAAATAATGTCATCTAAATCCTGACAGTTTTCTGAAAAACCCTGTGTTTCTACAGTATGTCAGTGGTTCTCAAACATTATCATGTCAAGGACCCCCTCCCCAGTATGTATACATGTCCAAGGCATAGAAAGAATTAAGAGGTTTTCATTGGTTCATTATTTTCAAAAAACAACTCACAGACGTAAAGGGTGTTCAATAGCACTGATTTATGCAATGAATAAATACATCTAAAACCTCAAAAAATGGAGTTAGGTGGTTTCCTCCGGAGAGAAATGGCAGAATACCGTATCTACTCTAGTGTGTGTGTATGTATCAATAAACATCTTTCTGTTTGCTTGTCCTTTCAGATGTCTGCTGACATTATGATGAATGTGCACCAGAGGCCTCATTCACACCTAAAAGACACCCGTCTTGTCCGTGTCTTGTCCATGTTTAAACACGGACAAGACACAAGACACGGACAAGACGGGTGTCTTTTAACGAGGCCAGAGAGTGCAGTTTGCGTGGTGTTGTTTTAGGAATTCCAACAAACAACAAACCCCTGGCCGATAAAACAGGTCAGTCACACCGTGGATAAACCAACATGCCCACATGCTTTGCACATTACACAGTACTTTAATAAACGAACATGCTTTGCACATTACACACTACTTTAATAAACGAACATGCTTTGCACATTACACAGTTCTTTCCATCCATGGCGTAGGCCCGGCGCTGTGTCATACTTTGGCTCGCGGCCAAAGAAAAGAATGGCATTTTGGCCCGTCAGCATTTACATTAGGTAACACGTTTCTTAGATTATTAAGCCTGACATCTGTTAATACTTGCATGCCCTGGTAAAAAAAAAAAGCTAGTAAGAAAGAATATATTTTTTGCTGCGACGGACGGGCCCCCATTTAATTGCATCCTTTGTATCCGGATTCCGTTGTGCAAACACACTACCGCCCCTGGTTTCTTTTCCCTTTTTTACCTCCTTTATGATGAATTCCTGTTCTGTTCTTTGACTAAATAGAAGTGTCTATTTGTACGTCTCTAAATGTTTTGATGAATTGAACATGGTGGAGGACCCTCTTGTAAACGTAAAGTGTAATGCTTAATTGGGTCGTCCACTCACAGTTAACAGTGTTTTTGTATTGAGTTTGTACTTGAAATATACTGTAATTCTGCAAACTGTTAATAAATATTTCAACCTGTCTGTCTAGCATCAAATGTTGGATGAGTGAGAACTTTCTCAAGCTAAATGAGGATAAGACAGAAGTTCTCATAATCAGTTCTAGTGAGCAGAAATAATCAATAATAAGCAGACTTGGTAACCTGACTGTAGAAAGTAACAGTACAGTAAAGAACCTGGGGGTTATTATTGATTCTGAATTGAATTTAAATTCACACATTAATCATGTTACCAAGATTACCTTTTTTTGTTATTCTTGTCCTCACTGTATTGCATTACTGCTTGTTTTTTAATGCTGTTGCCTTGCTTTTCTTTTATTCTCCATTGCTCTGTAAAGCACTTTGAGCTGCATTTCATGTCATGAAAGGTGCTATACAAATAAAGTTTTATTATTATTATATTATTAATCAATCAAAAACTATACCTTTGATGGTTTGAACTGCAGAGGAAACTTGGCCTCGATGCTCTTGAGGGTCTCCTCTCCTTTCCCAAGCTCCATGTCACGCTCGCTCCGGTTGCTGTTGATGGTGCATTCAGCATAGGAGTCTGTGATTGGACCACAAGGGGGATTCACATTACGACAATGTGTCTTATACAGCATGGTACTGTAAAACCACCCATTTAGGCCTGAGGACGATTCTACAAATGCCTTCTAAATTCTGACAGTTTTCTGAAAAACCCTGTGTTTCTATGTCAGCGGTTCTTAAACATTTTCATGTCAAGGACCCCCAAATATAATCTGTTATTGGCCGCCGACCCCCATCTGGAAATATGTTGTTCCACAGACACCCCCCCCCCCCCCCCCCCCAGAAGCAAAGATATGAGTTAAAAACGTTCGCTCTTCGCCAGAAATTTGTAAAGGCTTGGTCCCCTTTCCTTGAATTCACCCTTTCATTGTCCTCCGACTCACTGTCCTTTGATGATGTGTCCTAAGTGTTTTTCCTACATGTAATTTGGTTCACTGTGTAGCCCCTTAATCTAGTAAAAGGCAAATTTTATTTTATTGTATTTATTTCATTTATTATTTATATCCTTTAATACCTGTTTATTTTATTTTATTGTTGTTGGGTTTTTTTTGTGTTGTTGTCTTGTTTTGTGATGGAACCGGGGAGGGTGGGGTATATGTGGGGTTTGTCTACAAAAATTGAAAATCTTATAAATAAAGTTATAAAAAATAAAATAAAAACGTTCGCTCTGAAAGAATATATATAAAGGTTTGTGCCACATTGTCACGATTAATAAAAAATAGCAGACCTACAAGCTTGTAGACACATTTCACTTTTTAGTCATGTGGAATGTTTTAATGCTAGTCTAGTTTTAGTCGACCAAATATCATACGATTTTAGTCGACAAAATCTACAGTTGATTTAGTCGACTAAAATGTATTTTGGCGGGCCTTGATGCCGTCAATAATGACTGATTTTACTCTTGCTGAAAATAGCCGATCTGCAAGCTCGTAGATCTGCTGTTTTCAGCATGCAACCACGTGTAAAATGACTTATACCGGATCTCTTGTCCACTATAGTCCCTTAACACATTTTAGTCTAGTTTTTATTTGTTGACGAAATTGTCAATATATTTAGTCTTACTTTTAGTCATCGCAGATTAGTTTTCAGTTAGTTTCCGTCAGTGGAAAAAGGCAGTCGACGACGGGACATTTTTCGTCTTGGTTTTAGTCGAGGAAAACAACACTGACGTCTATATATACCTGTGCTGGTGGCGGACGAGGAGCCACTTCTGTTGCCCGAGCCGTGATGGGGGATCTGCAGGGGCTCGTCAGAACCCGGGAAGTACTGTGGAGGACAAAGAAGAACCCATGATGGAAGTACTGTGGAGGACAAAGAAGAACCCATGATGGAAGTACTGTGGAGGACAAAGAAGAACCCATGATGGAAGTACTGTGGAGGACGAAGCATAGAGTACAAGTAAGACGTGCGAACGCGGGAAGCGAACGCAGCTTGTAAATTGCAATAACAAATCAAATAAATCACGTACTTTAAGGTTTTCTTTTTTAGTTAAGGTTTTTTAAGTTACGTTTTTTTAAGTTAATTTTTAGTGTGTGTATGTGTGCGTGCGTGTTTTTTGTACGTTTTTTTTTTAAGTTACGTTTTTGTGTGTGTGTTCTCCCCGTGTCCCCTAGGGTAGGTACCCTCACATGTTCTCCCCATGTCCCCTAGGGTAGGTACCCTCACATGTTCTCCCCGTGTCCCCTAGGGTAGGTACCCTCACATGTTCTCCCCGTGTCCCCTAGGGTAGGTACCCTCACATGTTCTCCCCGTGTCCCCTAGGGTAGGTACCCTCACATGTTCTCCCCGTGTCCCCTAGGGTAGGTACCCTCACATGTTCTCCCCGTGTCCCCTAGCGTAGGTACCCTCACATGTTCTCCCCGTGTCCCCTAGGGTAGGTACCCTCACATGTTCTCCCCGTGTCCCCTAGGGTAGGTACCCTCACATGTTCTCCCCGTGTCCCCTAGCGTAGGTACCCTCACATGTTCTCCCCGTGTCCCCTAGGGTAGGTACCCTCACATGTTCTCCCCGTGTCCCCTAGCGTAGGTACCCTCACATGTTCTCCCTGTGTCCCCTAGGGTAGGTACCCTCACATGTTCTCCCCGTGTCCCCTAGGGTAGGTACCCTCACATGTTCTCCCCGTGTCCCCTAGGGTAGGTACCCTCACATGTTCTCCTCCCCGTGTGCTGGTGTCACACAAACACCAAAAACTCAGCTTCCCATCATGCACCTGTGCACAGTGTGAAGCGCCCCTCTGTCACCTGTTGGTGGCACTCTAAACAGACACGGGGACAGAAACACATTGCCGTTCCTCGGGAGTGGCTCTGCACTGCCCCAAAAAAAAGAAAATACATTTTTGTCAACCAAAACCTGGGTACCTTCATGAGGTGGCTCATGGTGTTCTTCACCTCCTCCATGGCGGGCCTCTCTGCGGGGTCTTTGTCCCAGCAGCGGCACATCAGGTCCTCGATGGGCTCCGGGAGGTCTTTGATCAGCGGGGGCCGAGTGCCTGCAATGACCCAATCAGACCTGAGGACCTGATCTACAAATGCCTTCAAAATCCTGACAAGTTTTCTGAAAAACCTCATGTTTTCTATATCAGTCGTTTTCAAGAACATATTACTCCAGTTTTGGCATCACTGCACTGGCTTCCGGTTGTTTTTAGGATTGATTTTAAAATGATTTTACTTGTCTATAAAGCTCTCAATGGTCTCGAATTGTTCGACTCCAAACTCACTCCAATTACAAACTCACTCCAATCCCTCTCCCATCATCCTACTTATCTATCCCTATATAAAAAATATAATAAAAAAAAAAGCTTAAAAAAAAAGCCACAAAAACATAAAGAAGGTGTTTCTGACCTCGGTGCACGGCCCACATGATGCAGAAGGCGGAGCCACCGATCTCATCGAAGGGCTTCCTCCGAGTGATCACCTCCCACAGTATGATGCCCCAGCTGAACACGTCGCACTTCTCACTGTAGTTACTGCCTGTGGGAGAGAGACACACACACACACACACACACACACACACACACACACACCTAGATGAACACATTTTTCCAGTGTAGTTTCTGCCAGGAAAAGACTGCTGTCTGCTGCTGTTCATGTGCACATTTTAATCATTTATTTATGTCCACATAAGAGATACAAATACAAGGACACAAATATTTACAAGGTGCCGTACAGAATGCAATCAGCAAATCCCGAACAAATACCCACACACCCTTCAGGGGTACAAGTAACAGCGTCTTCGCCATATTTGGCGGCTACCGATAGTGGAAGATATTGCACAGAATTTCACAAGCCGTTTGGCTGCTTTTTTTGGCATCCCAAGTTGTTGGAAGCCTCTTACAACCAAACTGTGTACATGTCCTAGGCTGCCGAAGATAAACACACACACACACACACACACACACACACCTGACGAAGCTCACGGCGAAACGCGTCGTGCTAATAAATAAGTTTGATGCAGTCAGTTGTCCGTCTCTGTTCCCTGGAGTGTGCAGTCCCTTCCTTGGAAGGTTTTTTCTCCCTTTTTGAGATATATATATATACTAGAATTTCGTGCGCGCTACGCGCGCACTCATCCCAGAGCGACTTTGCCACGCACTATGGGAAGAAATAAATGGCGGGAGTTGACTCCACATGTAGTAACGAATGGGTTATTGGAAATGTACCATTGTTTTGTCCTGAATATTTCCACAGCCTAAGTACTAAAGGATTGTGACTGTGGGACAGACATACAGTCTGACATACAATAGGCTACACGTGTGCACAGTGAATAAACAATGACCTATATGCCCAGAGTTCTTAAATTAACATAGTTGGATTTTAACAGAAAGACAATGCCATAAATCAGTCAAAGTAAGTGACAGACTCAACAGTAGCACACAGCATGCAAGGCAGCGATGCATGCATGCAAACATGTTTGTCCAGCTGAGATTTAGTGTCTCCATCTCTCTGTGGAAGAGGTTGCACATGACCTGTACGGCCACACTGAGGCGCTCCAACACAAACACAGACACAAAACAACACCACGCTGTTTGTCCAGTTGACCCAAATCAACACCAATACCTAGCCTGTTTGTCCAAAACACAGTATCTGCTGGCCACGTGTCTACTTCGCCACAACTTAATGTTAGTAACAAATGTAGGGGAGAGCCGCCAAGGTTGTAACGCTTCACGGTTGTAACATGGACGTTATATCTTGATTGGTCAACGCCACCATGACGCCATCGCGTCAGTATGTGTACAGCAACGTACTCTACGTGGCCAGGAGTTTGAAGTTTGAAGTGTTTACCTTCAAAATGCGTCTAATTTTACACCTGGAGTATATGTGTGGTACAATTTTTGTCTTTGGTGTTGGTGAATAAAAATCCACATGGATGTGTTCATGCTTATGTTCTTCATTAGTTTGCATCGTGTTTAGACGGAATTCACGTTCATTCTGGTCTGTAAGCAACTGCAAAGAAAACTTGCAAAAGCGGGTCATTTGTAACATGTGTTACAAATGGTCCGCTTCCATTCAATGCCATTATATGTAATATTTACATATTTGACATATTGGCCAATATTATATGTTCTGAAATGGTATTGTATCGTGTAGTGTATTCTGAAATTAGTTTAGGGTTGTATAACGTTGTACAACTCAATCAATCAAACGTTTGTTTAATCAATGTATTGCCCCATTGAAAAAAAAGAAATGGCCAAACTGGTACTGGTACACCCGATACTATTTAATATTTCCCTTATGTTTGATACATTTTCTTATCACATCCATGGTATAAAAACAATGCTAAGGAGTTGCTTCAATGAAATGTAATTGCTTTAAGCTGAGAACGATATGTTTAATGGTGTTTTTTAGCGTTGTTACATTTATCATGCATGCCGTTACAATTGATCCGATATGCGCAGCAAATGTAACACTGAAACAGCGTCCACGTTCGGTTGAATAACTCCCGACCTGTTTTATCAAAAAAATAACTTGAAGTGGTTTATGGTAGCTGACATGTGTAGGTCCGTTGCCTGAAAATATTACATGTGTAGCTAAACGGATCTCTGAGTAAAAGAATGAAACGTGCAAAATGTTACATCCTTGGCGGCTCTCCCCTATTAGTTTACTCACAGCACAGCACCGTCACTCCTGTCAGTTATTTCGTCCTAATAACTTGAAGTGGTTTATGGTAGCTGACATGTGTAGGTCCGTTGCCTGGAAATATTACATGTGTAGCTAAAGGGATCTCTGAGTAAAAAAATGGAACGTGCAAAATATGTTCTAAAATTGTATTGTATTGTGTAGTGTATTCTAAAATTAGTTTAGGGTTGTATAACGTTGTACAACTCAATCAATCAAACGTTTGTTTAATCAATGTATTGCCCCATTGAAAAAAAAGAAATGGCCAAACTGGTACACCCGATCCTATTTAATATTTCCCTTATGTTTGATACATTATCTTATCACATCCATGGTATGAAAACAATGCTAAGGAGTTGCTTCAATGAAATGTAATAGCTTTAAGGTGAAAACGATATGTTTAATGGTGTTTTTTAGCGTTGTTACATTTATCATGCATGCCGTTACAATTATTCCGATATGCGCAGCAAATGTAACACTGAAACAGCGTCCACGTTCGGTTTAATAACTCCCGAGCTGTTGTGTGTATTGCGTGGTGAAAAGGCCGTGTGTTTGTGTTGTAAACAACTCATGTTATGTCTGCGCACACTGTATGTTGCTATGGCTGCTGACGTTAGCATGTGTGCTATCAGGCAAAAGCTGAGATAGATATGCAACTACTACTGGGGAAAATGCCATACAAAACACAACACCTAATTTCGGAATGTTATTGTGACCTATTGAGCACAATCAGACCAT